>NW_022103899.1:12080941-12088484 GCF_000313985.2 Echinops telfairi
GCAAATGTTTTGAGATTGATGAGGGCAACAGGTGTACATATGTGCTTGACTCAATGTATGGATGTATGGACAGTGATAAGAATTGTATGAGCCCTCAATAAAATAATTTAAATTTTAAAAAGTAGGGTACAAATCATTGTTTGCATACACTATGTTAGCTTGACTGACCCTGCTGTTCCCTGAGTCTATTGTCCTGAGCCTTCAGGCTCATTCACTCATTTCCTCAAGTTGTTTGGTTATGCCTGAAAAGTTTTCATAACTTTTCCCCTGGTATGCTCTACCACATTCCTGGGTATATTCATAGAATAAGTTAATGCACACATGTAAATATCCTGTCAAACTATATATTCCTCTGGATATACACCCACTCTTCCATAGGCCCTAGCTATTACAGAATTGTGCATATAACAATATTTACCTTTATTGCTTTGACTCCTGCATCCTCCTGGTGCTTTCTCCTGTCTCTATCACTATTTGCTGAGCTCCTTTGTATTCTATGTTGCCATCCCTTTCATTCAAGTTAATATATGTCTACTCTCCAGTTAGTAATTTACTCTCCTTTCTCCTCCTCCCCCTGTTAACCATCAAAGAATGTTTCCTTTGAGGAGCAAAGCTTGTCTTGACTTTCTATCATAGTGGCTTTGTAAACCGTTTCTTATATGAATGACTTATTTCATTCAGCATAATGTCCTCCAGGTGCATCCTTGCTGTGAGGCATCTGGCAGTGTCATCTTGGTCTCTAGTGTGCTACAGGATGCCACTGTAGGCCTGTACCATAACTTGGTCCTGTCCATTCTTCCATCGATGGGCATTTAGGCTGTCTTCATCGTTTTGCTATTGTAAATCGTGCTGCAGTGACTATGAGTGTGCGTATGTCTCGAAGGCACATCCTAAGAATGGACTCCTGGTGGTGCTCTAGCTTAGCTGTTGTGCTGCTAACCATGAGCTCTGGGTTCAAACCCACCAGCCACATTAAAAGAGAAAACTGAAGCTGTCTGCTCCCATAACAATTTGTCATCACAGAAACTCTGAAGGAGTTGGCACTGATTTGGTGGCAGTGAGTTTCGTTTGGGTTTGCATTTTGTTTGATTTTTATTTTATATACCAAGTAGGGATTGCTAGATCAATATGGTATTTCTATTTCCAAAATTTTAAGGAAGCACTACCCAATTTTATACCCTCTTCCAATATCCACTAGCAGTGTATGAGGTTCCAGTCTTTCTATACCCGTGTGAGCATTTGTTATTTTCTGTTTTCTTTGTGTGTTTTTTTTTTTATTTTGCTGGTAATACTGGAATAGAATCTATTGATGCACATGTGTCTGAGTTTTAAGAGTCTGTGTTATCTTGTTAGTCTTGTGTTGCTTGCATTTTTTCAGTTATGTTTCATAGGGCATTGATGCCTCTAAACTTGTTCTTATTTTATTCATTGATGATCTTTACAATTTTAGGTATTATATTAGAAAAGTTCCCTTTTTGTTATGGTAGCCCTAGGAAACGAAGACACATACAAACCATGTAACTTTTTTATGATTAATACAAGGAAACTATTTAACTAAAATGATGAATGATCTTTCCCCAAGAACTTTCTTACTTAAATTCTAAAATGTGTTCTAAAAGTGTGTGTGTCGAGTGGGAGTGTGTGTGAAGTTATAACTAATATGCAAGCCAGTTTTTCAACTTTCACTATATTCCTCACTCAGTCCTCCCCACATACAGAATGTCACCCATCATGAGTCTTAGTAGAAAGAGTTGAGAAGCATAGAAATGGATTCTCATCAAATAATGGCCTTATCAGATTGTGTTTTAGAATATACGAGAGTGGTGCAAAGAAGGATGTGGAAGAAGACGGCTAGTAAGGAACTGTGGACTTTAGATAAGTTTTAAGATAAATGTCCCAGGAGTTTTAGTGAGGAAGAAGTGGCCCATATGCAACAGAAAGCTGAATCAAAATTGATGGAAGAAGTAGACTGTAGGAGAAAAGCCAGAGTCAAAGTCAGAGTGCCAACAAAAAAAAACGTAAGGGCAAAGCAAGGCATGAAGTCCTAAATACAAGACTCCAGGAAAGAAACTCAGAAACTAAACAAAGCTTCAAAACTGAGGAAATTACCTCTGAAAGTGCAACACTTTAGACCCCTTATAGGGAGTGCATGTGGCTTTCCAGGAAGTGCAATACTCGCCAATGGGACTGAGCTTGAGTCTAAAGATACCCATTACATTTGGAGGTTATGAGATAACTAGAAACTTTAGACAAATGAGATGCAATGAAGTAGTCAAAATAACATTTTTGTAAGTAGAAGAATAAAAAGAATATAAGCAGAGCAGATTGTGTCTACAAAGTGTGGCTGAGAAGGAATCGAGAAATTACAGCGTACCCTGCAATGCCATCAAGTCAAGTCTGACCCATGTCAGGAGTTTCTGAAGCTGTAACTCTTTATGGGAGCAGATAGCATCTCATTATCCTGAAGATCAACTGGTTGATTTGAATGGCTACCAGTCCAATGTTGACCTGACAGTGCCACCGGGGTTCCTTAATGCAACATATGCAGAGATTTATATGTATGTATGTATGTATGTATATATATGTGTGTGTGTGTGTGTATATATGTTATACTATATTTTTATTTATATATGTTTATATTATACTATATGTTTATATATTATGTTATACATGAATATATATCTATATTTTGCAATATATTTATATAATGATATCTAGGTTTCTATTAATATATTATACTTATATATTCAGATAATGCATGAACACATTTTGATTTAAAGACTAAAGATAGAAGAAAAAGAATGATTAATGTGGCAGGAGGGAGGTGCATAAGTTGACAGAGGCAGATCCTAAAAAAGAATGAGCACAAATCAGAATGACATTAAAAGCACAATGTCAAGGGTACACCCTATCAGACAGATGAGCAGGTCTCCTCAAGAGACAAGAGAAAAGGAAGGCAAGATTCTGCAAATATAGCCATGGTGGCCAGTGTGATGACAGATTTGTGAACAATCTCACATTTTCTGTAGAAATGGAGCAGTGAAGTCATTACCCGGATACTGAGCTAGGACTATTACCTTGAAGACTTGAGGAGGATGTGGTTTTGAAATAAAAAGAAGTCAGAAGGAACTAAACAAAGGCGAGGAAGAGATATGAAAGGCAGACTGGGAGTTCAAATGGACAGAAATTAAACTATAAGGGGTCGATTCTTCTTCTGTAATTTTTGCTGACTCCACATTTAAGCATAAGAAAAAGCAGTCAAGTATGTGAATTATGAAATGATTAGTAAGGCATAAAAGAGGGTGAAAGTGATAGTGATACAGAAAGGAAATTAATGGAAATAAATTTGAGAGATCAAGAATTGGAAAGTCAAAGTACAGGAAAAATAAAGAAGGAACTGATTATACACACAAAATCTACGATGAACCAACCACACTGCCAGGCACTTAGCCTATCGTTCAGTTCTTTAAAATAATCCTATATAATCCAGTTTAATGATAGCTAAATGAGGTCAAAGAGTTAAGGAGCTTGACTAGATTATTAACCTAGAAGGATAAATTATGATGGAAGAAGGGAACATTCAAGTTTAATATTTTAGACAGAATCAAAGAACATATGCACGTTTGACCATAATTTAAATTGGTGATGAAATAAAACCTATAGTAATAATCTGACAGATATAAATGAAGATATTCATCATGATTCTTATACATAAGACAATTATCCATAAATTATAAGCAGTTTCATTATCCTAATTGATGACTCTCATTAGTATTAATGTTATATACCAAAGTCAAACTTTTTCCTCCTCATGTTAGTTCTCTGATAGCTAAGAAGACCATCAACAGTGAAAGGCATCTTTGCAATTAAGGACAGAGAAATCATTATCACATAGTGTTAGAAAAATTGCTTGTGAATTAATTTATTTACTGTACAAATCCTATCTATCATTTCCCAGTCAACTCAATAACACCCCAGACAGTATAAAGGGAAAATGTCCATTAATTGTGTTGTAACTAAAAAACAAAATAATAAAGAGGAATCACCCTTCTCCTAATCTCTTACTGTTCATTTTGGGGTAGAAAATTCTTTCATAGACTAGATGTGTGAACAAAAGACAGATGTACAATGGCCAGTTTTGGACCAAGATGTATTCCCCAACATCCTATAATTTTTAATCATTCTGTTGCCTTTTCTAGGGAAAAATCAATAGTGAGTTATAAGAAGGTAGAGACTGAAACCAGACTCTCGGAGTTACAGTCTCAGCTCTGCTGCTTCTGTGTTGCTGGAACACATGAGTACATGGCACTGAGGGAGGTACTGTGTAAGATATGGACAGTAACGCTGCATGAACTATTTTGAGTGTGTAAGTAACTTCTGAACACACAGGCTAATGCCCCACAGCAGTACAATGAATGAAGTTCAGGCCCTCCTGCCAATAAAAAATTTTAAAGGCTAAATCTTAACAGGTCCCTTTCCATACAAGAAAATGAAGACTCTGATTATTTAAGCTTCTTGTCCAATGTTAAAAATTAGCATTTATAAGTTTTCCATTTTAAAAAAGAGCATTATTACCTGAATAATTGGTACTATTATAGAATGTAGGAGCTCTGGTGTCATAGTGTTCTGCTTTGGGCTATAATTGGCAAAGTCATCAGTTCAAAACCACCAGCAGCTCTTCTGGAGAAGGATGGGGCTTTCTACTTCCTTGAACAATTACAGTCTCAGAAACTCGCACGGGCAGTTCTACCCTGCCCCATTGGGTCGCTGTGAGCCAGAATTTCTTCAATAGACACAAGTAGTAGTACTATAGAATTTCAAGGATAGAAAACTAACCATATTCTGCAAAGTAAAACCCTCAAAGTACAGGCTCATCTCTACTGTCTTCTCAGTCTCCAAAATCGCTTATCATAAATAAGACTTTAGAACGGACTCTATACCGCTGTGAAACAGCCCAGAGCGGTGGTCCGTGATAGAAACTCAGAGACCTAAATGGTCACCCACATCAACTGCGTGTCTCAGTGCTCTTCTGTCACATCTGGGAAGTTTTTAGAGCGGCACCCCCAGGCAGTCCTTGCTGCTCAAACGTCCTCTTCCAGAATATGCTCCTCAGTGACTGTAGGAGATGCTCTGAGAACCAGTGTGACAGTTCCTTAAAATATTAAATACAGAGTGACCAAATATTACAACTATGCTCCTCTCAGGTATACCCCAAAGAAATTAAAACGTGTCCAGAAAAAATAACATGTACAAGAATCTTCCTGGCAGTCTTATTCACAATAGCTAAAAAGTGCAAACAACCAAAATGCTAATCAAATCCTAAATGGATAAATAAAGTGTGAGAGGTCCGAGGCACAGTTGCTCAGCAATCAAATGGAATGAAGCTCTCCTGTGTGCTGTAGTCTGAACCCAGGAAACACTGCTGTAATTGAAGGGAGACACACACACAAACACAAAGCATTGTTTCACTTGTATTAAATGGATATAAAAGGTCCAGCTATAGACACAAAAAGTAAGAGGTTTGCAGGGCCAGAAACTAAGAAGGGGAGGGGCTGTTACTCCCAGCCCACATTTAGACAAATGTGGTCTAAAATTTTATCGGGGCGATGGTTGCACAACTTCTAAAAATACAGAAAAAAAAGATTGAATTGTACACTTTTAAGGGGTGAGCTATGTTTTGTAAATTATATCTCAATAAATCTATTTTTAAAACAAAAGAATGGAGCCCTACTGGGGCTGTGAAGGAGCTCTGTGTACCTAAAATGGTTTGTTAACACCAGGGAATAAGAGAACTAAGCACAATAGTCAGGTGACAGAATTCCCAGGCCAATGGCTGCCCATCTAGTTATCTAGTGTTACGATACCAGGTGTATCACTCCTGGATGGCTTTAATTAACAGGTGTTAATTTTTGTTGCTTGGTGCCGCCAAATGAGTTCAGACTCATATCAACACTATGAATGCTGTGCATAGCAACCTGGTCCGGTGCCATCTTTACAAAAGTTCTTACGTTGGAGGCCATTGATGCAGCCACTGTGTCGATCCATCTTGTTAAAGGTTTCCCTCTCTTTAAATGCCCAGCTACTTTACCAAACATGAGGTCATTCTGCAGGGACAGGTCTCTGCTGACAACCTGTCCAAAGTACAGGAGATGACGTTTCACCAGGCACACTGTACTTATTGTGGCTGCACTTCTTCCAAGCAGATCTGTTTGTTCTTTTGACATGGGACTGTCGATATTTTTTTTTCCAGCACTATATATATTGCTGTTGTTAAGTGCCATTGAGTCAGTACTGATTACTAGTGACCCTGCAAACAACAGAACAAAATACTGCCATGTCCCATGCCATCTTCACAATGGTTCCTGTGCTTGAGCCCACTGTTATGTCCATTGTCTCAACCCATCTCATTGAAGACCTTGCTCGCTTCAGCTCCCCTCTACTTTACCAAGCATGATGCCCTCCTCCAGAGCCCGGTGTCTCCTGACAACAAGTCCAAAGAATGTAACATGAAGACCATCCATTCGAGTCTCCAAGACAAGTATGTGGCCATACTTCTTCCAGGACCGATGTATGTGCCAGCAGCTTGGGAGGCTAAGAGTCCAGGTTCAGGGTGCTGGCTTAGGAGAAGGCACAAGTTGCTGTCTCCGGGAGAGGGGAGGAAGGGGAAGAAAATGGCAAAGGATTTCTGGTCTTATTAACAAATCTTACAAGAAGCATGTGCCACGTTAAACTGTGTGTATATGGAACTTGGACAAAAACCAACACACAGGCAGAGATGGTTGAAATGTGACAGCAGTGCTTTCCTCATCCCAGAGCTGGGCTGTCTTTCTTTGATCAAACTCCCTGCTCATCAGGGAGAGACAAGGAGTCCCTTTTGGAAGCCCACCTGAGCAGAGCCTGCTCCTGCTGCCCATACAGTGATTTCATCACCACCACATACTTGCAAGAAATCCCTTCTGTTTGAAGAGGATCTGTTATCATGAGAAAAGAGAAATAGGAGATACGCCAGTGGGCTCTTTAGTCAAAATGACATGGCTGTTTGCTGGGAGACATGGGTAAACTCAGGTTTTCTGACTATCGGGCTAGCCTATATTGTTTCCTTCAACAAGCATTCAACAGACATTGTGTATCTTTTTTTTTTATTATTTTGTTGGGGGCTCGTACAATTCTCATCACAATCCATTGTGTCAAGCACATATGCACATTTGTTGCTCTTATCATTCTCAAAACATTTGCCTCCCACTCTAGCTCCTAATATCAGTTGCTCATTTTCCCCCTCCCTCCCCGCCCCTCATGAACCCTTCATAGTTCATAAATTATTATAGTTTTGTCATAAGTTACACGGTCCGATGTTTCCCTCCGCCCTCTTCTCTGCTGTCCATCCCCCAGGGAGGAGGCAATTGGTTCCCCTTTTAATTGTAATTGTTCCCCCTTTCTACCCCACATTCGCTTCACCCTCCAGACATCGCCCCTCTCACCACTGGTCCTGAAGGAGTCATCTATACTGGATTCCCTGTGTTTCCAGTTGCTATCTGTACCAATG
>NW_022103899.1:12089377-12131160 GCF_000313985.2 Echinops telfairi
GCTATATCTTTTGGTAGCCAGGCACCATCAGCTTTCTTCACCACCTTTGTTTGTGTTCACATTTTTCTTCAGCAATCATGTCGGGAAGGTGTGCATCCTGGAATCATTGCATATCTTTTAGGTTTGAATCATGGAATTAAGTGAAAGTGCTAAGGCGTTGAAGGACCCCTCCCTTCATGGAACACATAATCTAACAAGGAAGGCAGATGTGAAATAAGCTACTCTATCATAACAACAATATTATAATTATAGAAAGTACAAAGAAGAAAAATAGATACTATTAACTATAACCAAGGAACTTGATCTTCAACTAAGACTTCAGGAATAATCTCCATGAGTCAACATTGCTTTATATAAGACCCAACGATAACATACCTTGGTGGCTATAGAAAAAAAAAGTATGAAGCATATGTTATCTTAGACAGAAGAGCATGGGTGAAAATATCTAAGTAGAAAAGCATTCAGCTGTGCAGTGTCAAAGTGAAGGACGTTTTAATAGGAGCTTGGTACCCAAACTCACTGTCATGAGTATCCTACACTGTAACGCTTCACTGCAATATTGAAAGCCCCACCTTACTCCCTCGAAGCTGCTGGTGGTTTCAAGGTGCTAACCTTGAGGTTAGCTGCCCAACTCATCCCCACTATGCTACCCAGGAGCCTGGTACAGGAGAGATAATATCAGACGAGGCACTGTAGGCTGCAGTATATATTTCAAACTTTTTATGAAGGAATTAGAATACTTTAGAGAGTTTTAATAATGATACAGCTATCACCAGATTTTTCAAAATATTATCCTTCGATGTAGAGAATAAGACATGCTCCTGCTCAACAGAAGGTCCATGTTACAAGGTCCTCTGCCCCTCCAAAGGAGAAAGGGAGGCCGTCTGCTTCTGTAAAGATGCACTGCCTCAGAAACCCTGCAGAGCAGTTCCAATCGGTCCAACAAGGTCGCTATGAATTAAAATCCCCTTGATAGCAGTGGGTTATTTTTGGTTGGGATTTTGAACTTTCAGTGGAGAGTAGATTAGGGAGCACAAGAATAGATCAAGAGAGATCAGTTTGGGAAAGTACTGTAGCATGAGAGCAGCTGTAACAGAAATGGAGAGATGTGGGTGGTGTTAGGAAAATTTTAGTAGCAGAACTTGATTGATAAGTTGCAAGCAATAAAAGAGATGAAAAATGATTCACAGATTTATTACATAAGCAAATACATGGATGATGTGATTTAAAGATTTAAAAAATGGCTAGAAGGGAAATCACAATTGCAGGACTATCTTAATTTCTCTAAGAAATGTAAGAGCAGACATCTAGCTTATTAAAATCAAATTTCAAAAGGGGAAGCTATTGTTTCTGAACATGCCCTCTGTTGTAGTTACATAATCTGGTGTCAATTTGGGACTTGAGAGGATTAAGAGTGAAGGGGTAGAGTCTGGCCTGTCAATCAAGATATAACCAATAAGGCCTCTGTGTGGGCATGGCCTTCTGAGAATTCTGGGAACGCCTATTTTTCTTCCTTGGAGGTGGGAGACATCTTTTCACTCTATTCACTCCCTGAGAGACATTGCAGCTGACAAGACACATGGAACTACATTAGTGCCCAGAGCTGGAAAAAGCCACATGGACCTTCCCTGATGCAACCATACCTCTGAAGCCAGAAAAGCCACGTTGAGACCCCTGCCAGAGCTCAGATGCTTCCAATGCCACCGAATCCGAACACTTTCTACCCATTGGCCTGTGATTGTCCTGCATTCAGCATCATTGCATGTGTTTCGTGAGTCTGAAGAGAACTTTATAGATTGGTTTCAGACATATGGGCTAATATTGGACTTATGGGCTTGGACTAGACTGGGTTGGGATGCTTTCTTAATGTACAATTACCCTTCATGAAAGTAAAAGGAAATAGGAGGCAAAGGGCATTTAAAGAGGTCTAAATATAGGCATGTACATATGCAAATATATTTATATATGGTGATGGGGAAATAGCTCTATGTACATATATTTATAGGTTTAGTATTAAGGTAGCAGATGGACATTGGGCCTCCACTCAAGTATTCCATCAATGCAAGAAGACTTTGTTCTATTAACCTGGCATTCCATGATGCTAACCTTCCTGACAAGATCATCAAAGACAAAGTGGGTGCATAAATAAATGTGGTGAAGAAAGCTGATGGTGCCAGGATATCAAAAGAGTTAGCATCTGGGTATTAAAGGCTTGAAGATAAACAAGGGGCCATCTAGCTCAGAAGCAACAAAGCTCACATGGAAGAAGCACACCAGCCTGTGTGATCATGAGGTATCGATAGGATCAGGTATCAGGCATCAAAGACCCAGGAAAAAAATTCTATCATGGTGAATGAGGGGTTACTGCAGAGAGGACACCCAAAGCTCATCTGTAGGCAATTGGACAGCCTCTTACAGAAAGGTGGCGGGGATGACCAGCCAGTCAGTGTGCAGTATAGCACCGATGAAACATACAAAACTCTCCTCTAGTTCTTTAATACTTCCTCCAATTAACCCCAATTCTACCTTACAAATCCAGCTAGACCAGAGCATGTACACTGGTACAGACAAGAGCTGGAAACACAGGGAATCCAGGACATATAAACCCCTCAGGAACAATATTAAGAATAGCAATACCAGGAGGGGAAGGGGAAGGTTGGGGGAGAAAAGGGAACCAATCACAATGATCTATATATAACCCCCTCCCAGGGGAATGGGCAACAGAAAAGTGGGTGAAGGGAGACATCAGTCAGTATAAGACATGAAAAAATTATATTTTATAAATTATCAAGGGTTCATGAGAGGGGGGCGGAGGGAGGGGAGAAAAGAGAAGCTGATACCAAGGGCTCAAATAGAAGAAACTGTTTTGAAAATGATGATGGCAACAAATGTACAAATGTGCTTGACACAATGGATGGATGAACGGATTGTGATAAGAGTTGTACGAGCCCCAATAAAATGATTTTTTTAAAACATTTTATTAGGGGCTCATACAACTGTTATCCCAATCCATACACACATCAATTGTGTAAAGCGTATTTGTACATCATTTCTCAAAACATTTTCTCTCCATTTAAACCCCCGACATTAGGTCCTCATTTTTCCCCTCCCTCCCCGCTCCCCCCTCCCACATGAGCCCTTGATAGTTTATAAATGGGTATTTTGTCATATCTTGCCCTGTCCGACTTCTCCCTTCATCCACTTTTTGGTTGTCTGTCCCCCAGCGAGGAGGTCACACACAGTTCCATGTAATCGGTTCCCTCTTTCCTACCCATTCTCCCTTTACCCTCCCTGTTTTGCCACTCACACCACTGGTCCTATAGGGCTCATCCATCCTGGATTCCCTGTATTTTCAGTTCCTATCTGTACCAGTGTACCTCCTCTGGTCTAGCCAGTCTTGCAAGATCGAATTCGAGTCATGGTAGTGGGAGCGGGGAGGAAACATTTAGGAACTAGAGGAAGGTTGTATTTCTCATCATTGTTACATCGCACCCTGACTGGCTCATCTCCTCCCCGACACCCCTCTGCAAGGGGATCTCCAGTGGCCTACTAATGGGCTTTGGATCTCCACTCCACACTCCCCACATCATTCACTATGGTAAGATTTTTTGTTCTGATGATGCCTTACACCTGATCCCTTCGACACCTTGTGGTTGCATAGGCTGGTGTGCTTTTTCCATGTGGGCTTTGTTGCTTCTGAGCTTGATGGCCGCTTGATTACCTTCAAGACTTTAAGACCCCAGACGCTATACTTTTTGATAGTCGGGCACCATCAGCTTTCTTCGCCACATTTGCTTATGCACCCATTTGTCTTCAGTGATCCGTTCGACGACACCCCGTGATCACACAGGTTGCTATGTTGTTCCATGTGGGCTTTGTTGCTTCTGAGCTAGATGGCCGCTTGTTTACCTTCAAGCTTTTAAGACCCCAGATGCTATATCTTTTGATAGCCGGGAAAATGATTTTTTAAAAACAAATAAAAAGCAATTGGCCTTTATATAAAACTCCCTCTTATACACATGAGTTTCTATGGATTTGTTTCTCTAGTCTACCTGGACTAACACATTATGGTACCTTGGTAGTGGGGTACTAGAGAAACAAATCACAAAGATGGAGAGTGGATATTTGTTTGAGCTCTGCATCATGGTTGTGTTTCTTCTTGGGCTATCCAGAGGTCAGATATGTCCATGCAGTTTACTGGGTTGTTTTCTGGAAAGGACATGGGAAGTTTAAGGTTTGATTATAATCTTTGGTTACTCCTGTATAAAATGGCAAACATTAATGTTGTTAATGTATATTTTGAGCTCAGTGGTAAGAAACGGCATTTGAATTTCTCAGAGACCATGCTGCTTAGAAGAAATGCCTAAAAGAAGATCAAAATGGCTGACAGAAAGCCTGGCTCTGGCTTGATACTCTCAGAGACCTAATCTCATATTTTTGTATCAATAGAATAGTTTAGATAAGGATTTAGAAAAGCTAAATAAGGATTGAACTTGACTGTTTGAAGAATTGAGTTTAGTATCTGATTTTACTTTGTTTATACTGATTTATTCTGCTTTTTATTGATATAATGATAGAAATGTTTATTAGGAAGTATGAAAATAGAAAGCTTGTAAGCCTACTTGTCTTCAGACATTAACATTGGATCCTTAAATGGATTTAGGACACTCCTGCAAAGAAGACTCTGAAGAGAATAGCCCCACCCAGTCTTTTGTAGTACTCAGGACATTTGCATTCCAAGAGACTTGCCTGAGGACAAGATTGAAGAAAGAGGAACTCTGGTTTTTTGGAAATCTTGAACTAGTGGTTTTTATCAGAAGCTGGAAAAAATCTGGAACCATGAATAAAACTCCTGTCTAGGACTGAAGGTTAAAGGGAGACTGTGGGCAGGCTGAAATGCTTGCTAGGTGACCCCCTGAATCCACTTGCTGAGTGGAAGTGGGAGAAATTCAGCAATAAAGAGATGGATTGAGTCTGGCCACTGACACCTGTGGACCTGGTTTACAAGGAACTAGAGGAGAAAATGAGAGCGGGTTGACTGGTCTGAAGTTCATTACCTAGGACAAGGGGCTAGGGTTTTTGAGAATTTGTGATGGGACCATGGTGTAAGGCAAGATGACCAATGGACACCCTGGTGAGGCTAAATGAGGCAGCCCACATTGAGTGGACCAGAAACTGACCAGATGAGAAGATATTTAAGCCTGTGAACTGGTGCATATTGCTGCAGACTTTGTGGATGCCCTGTCTTATTTTGACTTTGCTTATGGATGCAGACTTCACAAGGTTCCAACTGGAATGAAGATTCTTTACATCAAAGGATATGATTGTCTCCTGAGAGCACTGGGTTGATATAAGTGGGTAATATAGAAATCGGATACCCAAAATGGGGCAGATAAAGGCATGAAGTCTTGGGCATAACAACTTTCTTTCAATGGTGAGGGAATATATTCATAGGATTAAGGTGTAGGTTGTTACTTAACTACAATTGTTAGACATAAGATATTTTTTTGTTTTGTTCACTTATAGAATGTTATGTTTAAATGAGGATGGCACATATTGAATTATATGCATTTTAGTTTTATCCTGTTGGGTACAGATATGATTTTATTATTGCTTGTTTGAAAATTATATATGGCTAAAGAGTTACTTTAAAGTGTCAAATTGACAAGGGGTGGTCTGTGGTAATTATATAATCTAGTGTCAATTTGGGACTTGAGAGGATTAAGAGTGAAGGGGTAGAGTCTGGGCTGTCAATAAAGATATAACCAATGAGGCATCTGTGTGGGCATGGCCTTCTCCTGAGAATTCTGAGAAATCCAGTATTGCCTCCTTTGAGGCGGGAGACATCTCTGTCTCTCTGTCTCTCTCTCTTGGCTCACTCCCTGGGAGACATTTCAGCTGACAAGACACATGGAATATGCCGGGGCGGGAAAAGCCACATGGACCTACCCTGATACAACCAGACCTCTGAAGCTGGAGTAGCTAAGTATAGACCCCTGCCAGTGCTGAGATGCTTACAACACCACTGAATCCAAAGACTTTCTACCCACTGGCTTGTGATCATCCTGAATTTGGCATCATTGCATGTGTTTCATGGGTCTGAAGAGGACTGTATAGATCGGTATTGGACATAAGGGCTAATATCAGACTTGGGCTGGATTGGGTTGGGATGCTTTCTTAATGTACAATTATCCTTTATATAAAACTATCTCATATGTGTATGAGTTTCTATGGGTTGTTTCTCTAGTCTGCCTGGAATAGCACACCCTCCATCTAGGTCTAGACACCTTTGAAGCTGGTGTCTGTCTCTCTAACTCTTCCCCCAAAGAATTCTGCATTCTTTGATTCATATCACACCAAAGGAAATCTGAAGGCTCAAAAGGAAGGCTGTAAGGCAGAGGGGTTGAGGTGTCCTACAACTAGGATAGCCCTCAGTACCCTAAAGAATGAGCAGATATGGTTCTGATAGGAAAAAAATCCCTCAGGGTACCTTTCCTGGCCTCTTTCTCTCAGGAATGCAGTCTTCATTTTGTTACAATGTCTTCATAACAAGCCAGTGATTATCCTATGTCTGCTGAGAAAATCTTCGCAGATTACCTTCTGAACCCAAGTCTGTCACTGTCGCCTTTTGGGCTCAGGTTTTATCCGGCCCAGCAGATTCCCTTGAAAGCTGGTGTTTTTGTAGGACCTTTTTAAAAGTGCCTTTATGAGTTGAAGTCAAGTGGATGAATGAAAGAACTTGCCACAGCCATCACTGGTCACAGAGACATGTCTAAAATGTTTTTGTTTGGAATATTAGCGTGTGTTAGCGGGAACCCTAGCAGCCATACTGTTTAATTTAGCCTCATGTATAAACCCTGGTTTGTGCAAAGGGCTAAACTTTTAACCACTAACCAAACAGTTGAATCTACTTAGAAAGTCCTCAGAGGAAAGGTATAGTGACCTATTTCTGGAAGGCTACAGCCATTAAAAATCCTGTGGAGCAGTTATACTCTGTGACATGTGACATTGACCATGAGCCGGAATTGGCTCAACAGTAACTGGTCACATATTTCTTCCTCCGGGTTATCGAGTGATTTTGACTAAGAAAGATTATGTCATTCACAGGGTTTCTCCTGTACTTTGTAACCCCATCAAGAACTTTTAATATAAGTTCTTCATAAAATGTTTTATATTCTAATTAAACAGAATTAGAATATATATTTTGCATACAATATTAAACTCCATAGATTATATTTTAATACTGAATTTCCCTCAATAGCAATATAAAAATACAATATATATAATTTCTGTAGAAGGTGAAAATGGATAAAAGTTAAGCTTAAATCATTTCATTCTTTTTCCATCCCATAACCAAGTTTCAATTGTACAGTTGCAGGGTAAAACTGAAATTGCATATCCATTCAATTACTGTGAAAAAAAGTGAAATCTTTATAAGTTTCTTATCAAAGACTTTTCTTCTTGACTGGTATATAATTGAAATTCTCTTCCCATTGATCTAGACCTAAGTGTCATTTCTTTTGCAATCATAAAAGCACAGGGTAAAAGGTGTTCTCAATTTCTGTGTGTAATGTATGTTTCACTTTTAATAAGAATAATAAAATACTCAAAATCATGATTTTGTCTTTCAAGCAAAAAAAAAACCCTTTTGATATTGAGTGCTACACACGTCACTATTACATTTCCTGTGAAAGCATGAAAGTTTGTTCAGAAGTTTGCTGTTCAAACTCTTTAAACTCTTGTCATTATTGTAACATGTTCATGTTCTTGTTGCTGGGTGCCATCAAGTAAGCCCCGACCCATAGTGACCCTGTGCACAATGGAACTAAGCACTGCAGGGTCCTGCACCATCCTCACAGTTGCTCCTCTGCCTGAGCCCATTGATGCAGCCACTGCGCCATCTCATTGAGGACCTTCCTTTGCTGACCCTCCACTTTACCAAACACCACAGTGTCCTTCTCCAAGGACTGGTCTAATCAAATCATCCAAATCATTTCAATAACTGAAGTAAAAATATGGAATTAGAAGGTATGTGTGATTCTTGAGAAGCCCTGGAAGATCAAAGCTTTGATTCCTTCTATCTCAACAAAAATAGAGCTGCACCTTGTGTAAGTGTGCTCAGTTCTTACTCTCTGTTGGGAACTGTCCCAGGTAGTTTTTGATTGAACATCCTACACAATACAGAGGAAGAGGAGAACGGAGAAGTTGAGTAACTTCACCGGAAGGAGTCAGCTAGTAGACGGCAGTGGTGAGAGACTCACATTTAGAGTATCTGAACACAAAGTCCTTATTCTCTCAGAAGGAGACACGATAACTATTATTATGTATCTGGAGAAAGTATGAAAGAAAAATGGAAAATTTAGCTTCTAAAAACATCTTATTAAACAAGGAGAACACTGTATGATGATGTAAAAATTAACTTCATCTCCCTCATGTCTCTTTTTCCTCTCAGATGAAGCTGAAATCTCAGAGACATAAAGCCAAAGCATGAGCATTAGGTAGTTATCTTCCTCAAAGTGCTTAAAGGCACCGTGCAAATAAATAAGAAAACACGTATTATGACAGTCAATTACATAAAATTAAAAAGGGTAGTAATTCAAATCATAACTAAGTACAAAATTATCTGCAGATCAGTTTCTGAAATTTTATAATTTATTAATTGCAGGATGATTGTCTTTTTAATCCAACTAAATGATGGTGAGTGACATTGCCTCTAACCAAAGAATATCTCTCATTAAAAGAAAATGCTGAGAGCTGGATCATAATCAGACTGGAAAAATAGCAACTGTTACCATGGAGGCAAACTGAAACAGATAGAGAAGACCACAATATTTCAAACATAACACCTCAAGTTGCTTCTCAGTAATTACTTCATACCAGCATCACATTGCTTCAGAGGCAGCCTGTGCTGGTTTGCTGGAAGAACATGCTGACATCTCATTCAGCTTGAGGTCTTCACAGCTCTTATAAAGGTTTTTAGTGTGGTTTTCCTTGTTAATCATCCTAATACTTTTGCATTGACCTTGAAAACCATAACTGGGGACGGCTAAATTAAAAACAAATAAATAACAGCTTCACAATTCCCTCAAAAATATTAGTCTCTAACACCGTGTGTTGTCAAGGGGAAGTAAACTATAAGGTAACAAAATTAAAATAAACATAATCATGTTTTAGAGAATTAATGAGTCACTATTTTATTCTCCCACTTCATTAACTTAATGGATATTAATTAATATCCATTAAATAACATAGGTGCTGAGTTCCTTTAAAAATTCTTCTGATTCTTCTTTGATTGGATCTCAGTAATTAGTAATATCCATATGCATATTTTAGATGAGATTAGAAGTTTTAAAAATTATCTACCACCCTGTTATGCTACAGTATGATTTATATCCACAGTGTGTCTATAAACATTTACATCTTTTCCAAATTGCTCTATTTTTCTATTTTAATTAAATATCCAAGCCTTTTGTGGTAAAGAATATTTATTCACCTTCTCCAACCCTAAGCAATCACCATCAGTGAATAAATGACATCCACTACAGCACTCAAATCCTAAAATGTTGAATATATACAGATTGTAAAATTACTAATAAAAATTGTGCCACTTCCTTCAGAGGTTAACTAAAACCAACTCATTCTGGCATGTTGGTTTACTTAAACATCTGTTCTTCATATAACTAAGTTGACCCAATTGACTGTGTATCTCATTATAGTATTATACAACTTCCTTTTATCTGGTCATTCCCCATGCCACAAATTTTAGCAATAAAAATGGAACAATAAGTAGAAGTAATAACTGTATTACTAGCTATGTACTTGCTTTTCTCACATAAATATTAAATTCTCATCAAAATACAAAATTAATTCTCTTAGCGCTCACTGATCCAGTCATGAAACATCAATAACTAATTCCTCACAAGATGACATGTAAGCAATTTGTTATAGAGGCATCAGTAGCAACATGAATCTGTATAGTGCCCCGTAATCTGCTCAGCATTCTCTATGGTCATTTTGGTTGAAAAGCATCAATGTGCATTCAGTAGATTAGGCCAGCAAACAATCCAGACTTCCTCCTCTTTCTAATTCCATCTCTACAGCCTCAGTTGATCTCTGCTACAGTGTCCCCGTCCGGTCCCCAACTGATCTCTTCTACAGCAGCCATCATGCCCTTGTTTAAATCTAGATACATAATAGTTTCACTTGGATCATTTCAAATCTGTCAACTGGTCTCCCTCCCTGCTTCTTTTCTTCTCTCTGTTCTTCACTCGGCTGCCTGAACAATACATCTAAAACGCAAAACGGTTTGCATTCTTCTCCTTATACAATCTCCCAGTGTCTCCCAATTGTTTTCAGGCAGTGATATTGCTAGGGCTTGTGTCACCAAGGTGCTAACACAGTGACACCACCTTCCCATGTACTCCCAGATCATACAGAATACTTAGTGATATTTATTTTCAATGTCAATCACAGAATAGTATTTGATATATATACAGTTGTAAATTTTAATGTAATATTTACATGAACACTAACAACAAAATAGTTGTGTTAAATATGCCTATATTGAATTAAAACATTAGCTGCAATATTATTAGTAACAGAGCAGAAATCTTTTTTATTCTTCTCCTTTAGTTACTACCTATCTTCAAAAAAAAGTTATAGGTTCAAAAATACATTTAATTACTACAATATTGTAGCTGAAACACCAGAAAATTTGACAGAATCAGTGACTATAAATAGAAGCAACAACAATCACAGTGCCTAATTGCAGTGCATTCAGATGAAACCACGTGATGTGCAGCATCACTGAAATTGAACAATAATGATAGCCCTGACAGAAGCCCATTAGAAGGCTCCAAAAGTTAATTAGTGTACAGTTTTAGCAAAGTAGACATATTGTTACATATAAGCTAGGCTTATAAAAATTGTTTCTTTTAACTCAAGTATAAGCCGACCCAAATATCAGCCAAGGCACCTAATTTTACCACAAAAACGGCATTTAAAGGCTTGAAGGTAATCAAACGGCCATCAAGCTCAGAAGCAACAAAGCCCACATGGAAGAAGCACACCAGCCTGTGCAATCACAAGGTGTCGAAGGGATCAGGTATAAGGCATCATCAGAACAAAAAAATCTTACCATAGTGAATGATGGGGGTAGTGCGGAGTAGAGACCCAAAGTCCATGAGTAGGCCACTGGAGATCCCCTTGCAGAGGGGTCTCGGGGAGGAGACGAGCCAGTCATGTAGCAACGATGAAAAATACAACTTTCCTCTAGTTCCTAAATGTTTCCTCCCCACTCCCACTACCATGACTCGAATTCGACCTTGCAAGTCGGGCTAGACCAGAGGAGGTACACTGGTACAGATAGGAACTGAAAATACAGGGAATCCAGGGCGGATGAGCCCTACAGGACCAGTGGTGTAAGTGGCGAAACAGGGAGGGTAGAGGGAGAGTGGGTAGGAAAGAGGGAACCGATTACAAGGAACTATATGTGACCTCCTCCCTGGGGGATGGACAACAGAAAAGTGGGTGAAGGGAGACGTCGGACAGGGCAAGATATGACAAAATAACAATTTATAAACTATCAAGGGCTCATGAGGGAAGGGGGAGAGGGGAGGGAGGGGGAAAATAAGGACCTAATGCCAGGGGTTTAAGCGGAGAGGAAATGTTTTGAGAATGATGAGGGCAATGAATGTACAAATGTGCTTTACACAATTGATGTGTGTATGGATTGTGATAAGAATTGTATGAGCCCCTAATAAAATGATTTAAAAAAACGGCATTTAAAATGTGCTGGAAAAAGTCGGCTTATCCACGAGTATATACAGTATATACGGTGATATTTTTATTTAAAATAATAAATTTCTACTGGAAACTGCACACATAGTTTATATACTCTGGCATTTTGATGTCAACCCACTGACAGTATCCCCTGGCATGGTCAGCACTCACCTCCCCACATACTGCCGCTGCCCTCACGATAAAAGTTAAACTCCTGAGCAACTCTTCATGATGTTAATATTGTGAACCTCACTGATTGAGCCATTTTCATCTCCCAGCAGCTCATAAAACCTAATAATATAGCATCACTTGAAGTTACACAGAAATAATATTCTCTTTTGGCCTCATGTTCCTGATGACGCAGTTCCAATTCACTCTCCCCTCCCAGTACCTCCTGTCTTCCACCTCTTCCAGGCTGTCAGGTGTAAGTCCTTTGGACTCTGTGCCTATAATATTTGACTTCTGTTCTAGAGCTACTTTCTGACTGGGAACCCTTATGGGTTGATTTTTAGTTAAGTTCTAGTTAGTGTGTTAAACATATAGTTGTATGTGTTCTCTTTTAACACCATCTGCATTTTATAGGTCCTAACTTTATTATATAGTTAATTTCTTTTGTTTCCCCTAAGTACATCATGTTTTACACACACTACTACTCAATTTGGTACAAAAAATATTATTGTACACATTGATTTAACTTGCTATGATTTAGCCTGAATATGAGTTGGGGGGTGGGGGGGTGGGGGGAAACCCTGCTAATTAAGATTGTCTCAGGGGCGGGGGTGGAGAGAGGGCATTCATTTGTGTGTTGTTTTTTTTTACTGCCAATTAGCTTGAGGGAGCTCAGTGTTCCATCACAGAATTGCCTATTCTTTCTTTTTAGTGACAACGAAGAAACACCAGAACGGAGTGGTGGTGACACAGCCCTCAATCCGAATGACTACCATTTCTCTAATTTTAGACAACATCACGAGCATTTAATTTGTAAATGCCTCTTTCCCAATTTTGCTGCTCCCATTAGGTGACTTTAAGGAGCTACCTTGTGTGAAAGAGAACAAAACACCACCCAGGGCTGCACCATCCTTGCAACTGTTAAATGAAAACCACTATTGCAGCCACTGTATCAATGCATCACATGGAGGAAGTCTTGTTTTTTGCTAATGACTTTGCCAGGTGTGATGTCCTTTTCCAGGGACTGGTCTCTCCTGACAACATGTCCAAAACACATGCAGCAAAGTCTCACCATACTCCCACCTACAGAGCATACTGTTTGTACTTCATCCAGCACACATTTGTGTGTGCTTCTGGCAGTCCATGGTACTTTTAATATTCGTCTACGGTGCTATGATCCAATGCATCACCTCTTCAGCAGTCTTCCTCGTTCACTGTACAACTTTCACATGCATAAGAGGAGACTGAGAATACAATGACTCGGCTCAGGTGCTCCTTCGAGCTCAATGCCGTGTCTTTGTCCTGGAAACCCACTAGGGCAGTTCTACCTGATAGTGTTGCCACGCATTGGAATTAACTCAATGGCAGTAATTTAACATGCTGCCTGAAAGGTTGAGTACTGCTTCCATTGGTGTTGATTGTGGATCCAAGCAAAACGAAGTACTTGACAACTTCTATCTTTTCTCAATTTATCACGTGGTCTATTGCTCCAGTTTAGAGAATTTTTGCTTTCTTTACATTGCATTGGAACCATACTGGAAGCGTTGATCTTCACCAGTAAATTCTCAAAGTTCTCCTCACTTTGAGTAAGCAAGGTTTTTGTCATCTGCATATTGCAGATTGTTAATAGGCCGTCCTTCGATCCTGATGCTAAGCTCCTCTTCAGATAGCCCAGCTTTCTGGATTGTTTGTTCACAGTATAGATTAAATAGTATAGTGAAAAGATTTTAAATACCCTGTCTCAAATATTTTCTGATTTTAAGCCATGCAATATTCCCTTGTTCTGGACAAAAAACTTGTTCCTGGTGTATATATATAGGTTCCACATGAACACATTGAGGTGTACTGCAATTCCCATTCCTTGCAATGTGTTTTTTTTTTTTTCACAGTTTGTTATGATCCACATATTTTAGTGTCTTTGTATAGCCAATGAAACAAATCTTTTTGGTATTTTCTGCTTTTTGCTGAGATACAGCTCACATCAGTAGTGATATCCATTATGCCCAGTCCTTTTCAGACTCCATCCTAAATGTCTGGCAGCTCAATGTAAATATAACACTGAAAGAGTTTTTAAATCACCTCCAGCAAAATTTTACTTGCATGTGAATGTAATGATATTGTTTTGCAATTTTCACATTTTGTTGGGTCGGCTTTCTTTGAAATGGACACAAATACACATCTCTTCTAGTAGCTGGCCAAGTCGCTGTGCTCCACATTTCTAGGCATACACTAGTGCGTGTTTCCAGAGCTGCATCAGTTTCGTAAGGCATTTCCATTGGTATTCAATCAATTCCTTGAGCCTTGTTTTTCACTAATGCTTTCAGTGCAGCTTAAACTTCTTCCTTCAATACCATTAGTTCTTGTTCATCTCTTGAAATGGTTGAATGTCAACCAATTCTTTTTGTTACAGAGACAACATCTATTCCTTTTGTCTTCTTTTGATGCTTCATTTAAACATTTCCTACCGAATGCTTACATATTACAATTTGAGGCTTGAATGTTTTATTTAGTTCTTTCAGCTTGAGGTATGCCTAGCATGTTGTTCCCTTGGGTATTTCTAACTTCAGGTTTCTGCATGTTTCATTATAATGCTTTACGTTGTCTTGTTGACTTTTGAAATTTCCCACTCAGCCCTTTCATTTCATCCTTTCTTCCACTCAGTGACAACTCTCCATTTAGGAGAAAGTTTCAGAGTCACTTCTGATATCCACTTGTTTTTTTTCTTTCTTATCGTTTTAACGTCCTTTTGCTTTCTTTGCATATGATGTTCCTTATGAATCCCTATAAGTGCTCTGGTCATTAGTGTTCAATGCATTAAATCTGTTCTCTGGCTGTTTTCAAAAATTAGGTGGGATAGACTCAAGGTTACATTTTGGCTTCCATGGATATGCTTTAATTTTCTTCCACATGAACTTACAAATGATGGTCTGTTCTTCAGTCAGCCCCTGGTGTCATTTTGACTTATGATATTGAGCTTCTCCATCATCTCTTCTCACAAGTAGTCAATTTTGTTCCTGTGTATTTCATTTGATAAGGTCCATATTTATTGTCACTGTTTATGTTGTTGAAAAAGGGTCAGCACACTAAAGAGATTTTGTGCTGCAGACTTACCTAATACAGTAGTATTTTCATCTCTTAACTGCTGCTTCCATTTCAGACTAAGCATTGATTGTGGATCCAAGCAAGACAAAATCCTTGACAACTTCAAATTTTTCTCCATTTATCATGTTACCTATTGTTTCATTTGGGAGGATTTAGGCCATCTTTACACTGAGCCTTAATCCATACTGATGGCTCACTTTCAGGCAGCAAAGTTGTGTCAGCTGCATATCACAGAATGTTACTAAGCCTGATGCTGAATTCTTCATCATATAAGTCACCTTCTCTGATTATTGCTCATCCTACATGCAGCTTGAATAAGTATGGTGATAAGATACAATGCTGTCACACAACTTTTCCGATCTGAAACCATGCAGTATTCCTTTGTCCTGTTTGCACCTTCCTCTTGATCCATATACAACTTCCAAATGAGCACAATGAAGTGTTCTAGAATTCCCATTTTTCTCAAGGTTATCCATAGTTTGTTATGATCCACACAGTCGAATGCCTTGACATAGTCAATAAAACACAAGTAAACATCTTTCTTGTATTCTCTGCTTTCAGCCAAGATGCATATTGGCTTTTCCTTTTGAAATTCCTTGGATATTCCTTTTGAAGGTCCGCTTCTGAATGCAAACAGACTTCTGGCAGCACCTTGTCAATGTACTGCTGAAACCATTGTTGGATGATTTCAGCAGAATTTTACTGTCATGTGATATCAGTGATATTATTCTATAGTTTGAATATTCTATTGAGTCACCTCTCTTTGGAATGGGCACTAATATGGATCTCTACCAAATTGTTTGCCAAGTGGTTGTCATCTGAATTTCCTGACATAGATAAGTGAGTGCTTTCGGTGCTTTGCCCAATTGTTGAAACATTTCAACTGGCACTCCATCAACTCCTGAAGGCTGATTTTTAGCCAGTGTTTTTAGGGAAGCTTGAATGTCTTCCTTCAGCACCAGTAGTTCTTGCTCATTTGCTGCCTCCTGAAATGTTGGAATGTCAACTAGTTCTTTTTGGTACAGTGGCTTCTGTATTCTTTCCATCATCCTTTGATGCATCCTGCATCATTCAATATTTACCCATCGACTCCTTTAAGATAGCAACTCAAAACTTGAATCTTTCTTCTTGAGTTCTTTCAATTTCAGATATACTGAGCATGTTCTTCCTTTTGGGGTTTCTAACTGTCTTCTCACAGTTCATTAGATTCTATTCAGCTTTTTCACTTTATCCTTTCTTCCATTTTCTTTAGCTACTCTACGATTAAGAGCAAGTTTGTGAGTCTCTTCTGACACATCCCATTTGATCTTTTCTTTCTTTCTTGTCTTTTTAAAGATATTTTGCTTTCTTTATGACTGGTGCTCTTAATGTTCTCATACAGCTCATCAGGTTTTCTGTCACTAGTGTTCAATGAGTCAAATCTGTTCTTGAAAAGTTCTCAAAATTCAGGTGGGATAGACTTAAGGTCCTATTTTGGCTATCAGGGATGTGTCTAAATTTTTTTCAACTCTATCCTATACTTATATATGATCAATTGATGGTCTGTTACACAGTTATCCCCTGGCCTGGTTTTAGCTGATAAAACCAGTGTTTTTAAAAAAAAACCTGTTTCTTCCCACAGATGTAATCAATTTCATTTCTGTGTATTCCACCTGGGGAAATCCATGTGTATAGTTTATCTTTTGTGTTGTTGAAAAATGTATTTGTTATGGACAAGCTTTTGGTTTTGTAAAATCATATCATGTGGTTTCATTTCTATCAACAAGTCCACATTTTCCAACTACTGTTACTCCTTATTTCCAACTTTTGGATTGCAATAGCCAATAGTGACCAGTGCATCTTGATTGCATGTTTTATCAATTTCTGATTGAAGATTTTGGTAGAATTCCTCAATTTCCTCATTTGTGGTAGGTGCAAAATTTAGAATAATAGCTGTATTGATTGGATTTTGTTGAAGGTAGAAAGATATAATCCTATCACAGATAGTATTATATTTCAGGATTGATCTTGTAATGTCCTTTTTTTTTTTACAATGAATGCTATCCCTTTCCCCTTGATTGTGTTATTCCTAGCATAGTAAATCATTTACTTTTCTGCTTCAAACTGGCCAATACTCATCCATTTCAGATCACTAATACCTAGGATACTATCTATGCACTCCATTTCATTTCTGACTACTTTTCACTTTTTCTAGATTTGCACTTGTGATCATTAGCACATGCTTGCAGCACTTACTCCTTCCTTTGAGTTGTGCCGCATCAGCAAATGCAGGTCTCGGAGGCTCCACTCCCACAGGTTTCATTCTGAGAAATCAGCTCCTTCTTTGAGTGCCCTCAGAGCTGAAGGACCCATCCTTCGGTGCTATCTCTGACATTGTTTTGCTTCCACTCATTAGGTCCTCCGTATCTGGAACAGTTTCAAAGCTATCCATAAGATTTCAGCAGCTCCTTCCTCCAAAGTGGGGAGCTAAGTCCTTATTTATTGCCCTGCCAGTTTGGGTGACCCTGCTGGCATTTTAAATACCAGTGACATAGCTACCAGCATCACAGCAACACACCAGCCATCACAGTATGACAAACTGATAGGTAAGTGGTCCCTGTCCTATAGGGTTGGATTTACACAATGGCGGTGGGTTTGGTTTAGAATCATTCATGTCAGCCTTAAATATCAGTGCAAACACCTTCTAAAGGTGCTTTTACATATAGAAAAATGACATTGATTCAGACTCATAGCAACCCTATAGGACAGGCTAGAACTGCCTTTTGGGGTTTCAGGGCTGTAACTCTTTACAGAAGCATAAAACCTCATCTTTCTCTGAGAGCAACTAGTGGATTCCAAATGGTTTCATGTGAACTGTCTACTACACAGCACAATGTGCCACTGTGGGAAGGGGGGGCTTCAACAAGTTCAAGGAAAACCACATTTGTTCTAATTATATTTTGTCCAATCTTTTGAAGCCCCATTGGCTATATGAGGAGCTCTGGAAGAGCACTAGTTCAGCACTGGATTCCTAAAAATGTTTGCTCTTTGAACCCACCAGCCATTCTGAGAGAGAAAGCTATGATAATTTGCTTTGCAAAGATTTACAGGCTGGTGAGACTGTGTCCCACAGGGTCACTATGAGTTGAAATACACTTAAAGGCAAATACACAGACAGAGATCCTGTGAGGGAGAAAGACTGGGCTTTCTGCTCCCATGAACAGTTACAGTCTCAGAAGCCCACCAGGCATCCCTATGAGTCAGTTTTGATTCCATGGCAGTGAGTTTGGTGTGCTTGGTTGGCTACTTACTTGTTTGTCTTTTGGGTACCTATCATCACCACTACCACAGTTGGTCTCCACCGTTTAAAAGTCGGAGTCAGCATCAACTTCAGCAAAACTGACCATGGACATTCCTATCTTGGCCCCCACTCGTTGTATTTCCAAAAAGCCTTTATAAATAATGCTAAGTGAAAGCATAAAAGAAGCAATGGATCAAAATCGATAGAAAAAAGGCAACCTACAAAATGATGCAGCCTAAAATTCTTAATCAATAGAAATAAATGCATCCCAAATTTCAAAAGCCAAAACACTTCACAAAAATTATTCCATCCTGATTTAAAAAGAAAAGCGTACAGAGTCACATTGTGATGTTACTTCACAGCAGCTAGCAAACTTCACTTACCAAACAATTTACTTCTTTCAGTTCTGCTATTTTGCAACACCTTGAATTCAAATCTATGCTTCAACAACATTGCAAACAATCACCTCAGGGGATAGATTTGGAAATGTTGCTAACAAAAGTACCTTAAAATATGGAAATGCATGAATAGTCATTAACATTTTATTTCTTAAGGAATACTATTTCTTCCAAATATATTATATAAATGCAAATATCGTTTTTCTTCCTGCCTCCTTGAGCACTCTGAGATAATGATAAATATTAGCACCTTTTAACCTAGTTTCTTTTATTCAGAAACCATTTTTTCAGGCTCAGAATAATGATTCACATCCAGAGACCCTCTCTACATATGTTGAATGGAGGAAAAGAATGAATGCAAAGACTTTAGCATGACTCCTAAGGATCACAGTGGCTAAATTCTCATGTGCATATGAACCAAAAAGTCAGCCATCCAAACCTACCAGCCACTCCATGGGAAAGATGGGGCAGTCCGCTCCCACAAAGATGTACAAACATAGAAACCCAAGGAGGCAGTTCTTTGTTCTATAGAATCTCTACATCTTATAGTTGACTTGATGGTGGGGGCGGGGGGTGTGGTTTGGCTTTTGGAAGCATGATTGAGTCTCTGGTGGTACATATGATTAAGCATTTGACTACTGTGTTAGTCCAGGGTAAGTAAAGAAAAAAATGCAGGACACACTCATATGTGTGTAAGAGAGAACTTTATATCAAAGAGCAATTGTACATTAAAAAAAAAACCCAGTCTAGTCCAGATCAAGTCCATAAGTCCCATATTAAGCCATATGTCTGATACGAGTCTATAATCTCCTCTTCAGACTCATGTAACACATGCAATAACGCCGAATGCAAGAAGATCATAGGTCAGTGGGAGGGAAGTCTTGTAGGTCCATTGGCGATGGAAGCATCTCAGCACTGGCATGGGTCTCCATGTAGCTCCTCAAGCTCCAGGGCTCTGGTTCCATCAGGGGTTTCCATATGGCTTGTCAGCAGGAAGACAAGCAGAGTGTGTCTCTCACCTCAAGGGATGAATCTAGGAGTTCCCAGAATCCTCAGAAGGCCATGCCCACACAGAGGCCTCATCGTCTATGACCTGATTTACAGGCTAGCATCCATCACTTCGCAAGTTGACAGGATATTATGTAACTTCCACAACTACAAACCAAAAAGGTCACAGTTCAAACCAACCAGAGGTGGCTTGTAAGACAGGCCTGGCAATTTGCTTCTAATGAGCCACTGCCTTAAATGTCCAACAGAACACTTAGTACTACTTTGTATGCATGGGGTCTTATGGTAAAACAAATTCCTTTCTGTGGCCTCTTGTCTTGATTCCTTGGAAAACTAGAGTGAGAACTTTCCCCCTAAGCCCTGCGGAGGTACCTTTGCCCTAGTTCTTCACCCAAAAAACAAATAAACAAACTCATTGCCATCAAGATAAATGCCCTACCTCTGTGGATTTCTGAGATGCTAACTCTTTACTAGAGTAGATAGCGCCATGGGGTGACTGGTGGTTTCCAACTGCTGCCCTTGCGGAATGCAGGCCAACTCATAATCACTGTGCCACCAGGAATCCAGCTTTCTCTACCCCAGGGCTTTGTTATTTTTGTCTCTGTTGGTTGACAGTTCAGGGCAAACTGTAAACAACTTGACCTGTTGTCAAGTCCTGGGTTGCAAGACCTGTTCTGTGATTGGTATATACCTTGAAGTGATCAGTCAATATACCATTACAAATGAATAATCCAATTTAGACTATACAAATGGAATGACTATAGCCTACTGCACAAATTAAGGGTTCTGAGCCTACAGATGAGTTTGGTAAAGTTGTGCCTCTACACACCCCTGGAAAGGACATGCCATGAACTTGTCAAGAAGAGCCTGTCCTCAGGGGACTAAGAGGAGACCAGCATGGCCAAGAACAGTTTTGAGAGCTATCTACAATGAAGACAGAGATGTTGCCTACATGCTGCCTGATCCATTAGGATGCTGATTTGTAGTCTGTGAATCCTGGCTCTAAGTTGTACCACTCTAGTTCCTTAATAGACCACTTAACTCTGTGGAGTTGTGTGAGTTCTGTGAGACATTGCCATGGATTATTGAACCCAGCATATTATTGAGAGAGTGAGACATTGCCACGGATTATTGAACCCAGCATATTATCGAGAGAGAGAAAAGGCCCAGGAAAAAGACATTATCCTTGGTAAAGCAGAGGGTCTAAAGTTAGGAAGACTTTCTAGATGGATTGACACAATGACTGCAGCAGTGACTGCAAGCACAATGGTCATGAAGACAGCACAGGATCCAGCAATGCTCGCTCTCTTCTGCGCGTGGTCACTGCGAGGCGGGTTCACTCAGTGGCACCTAACCAACAGTAACCTTGAGTTTTGTCTTTTGGGTTTCTTTGAAAAAAGGTTAGTCATGTTTTATAAAGAATTTCTGGTAATATTAAAAGCTGGCGTTAATTTGCAGAGTATCTCTTTAGTCAAGGAAGCAATTATTTGTGAGTTTTATCTGCAGCCCCATTAAAATGCTATTAAATAAATTACCTTTAATTCTATTAAAATAGATCAAGAGAATGTTGTAAGAATTATAAGGGTAAACACAAATCCTTTTTTAAATGTTCATTTTCTCAGGTATGAACACCTTACCCTCTCTTCTCCTTGAGAAGAAGACTTACAACTGTAAGTGGTTTCTCTGTCTTTAATGCCAATATTGATCTTTCTAGAGGCTAAATGAACTTCTTGCCAGTTTCAAATCCTAAGAAGGTCTTTCTTAGGGATCCTGAATCCAATTCTTTGACACTTGAACATCAAAGATGTTGGCTTCCTGTCTCTTTGGGTCCCTGGGCATTTAACCTAGGAATTTACTTAGCTCCCAGTTGTAATTTCCTTACTGCTGAAAAGATACTAGAAGTTTCCATTTTCCTTTGGATAAAAACAATTCATATGCATGCAATAGATCATACCAGACATGTTTATGCACAAATAAAACTCCCTTTTCTCTCGCCATCGTGTAGAAGAACTTCTAGGTGGTCAGGATAGTTTGTCTTTAAATTCTAGTTTCTCAACAAAATTAACGTCCACAAATTCTCTTATAATTATTTCTATTATAAATTTAGAACTGCGGAGAATAGAAAAGATATGTTATAACTAGAAGACTGACCAAAGAAAGCAAAACAACCAATGGTGTAAGACATTAGAGAGATTTCTTGCCTTTGAAAATTGAAGGGACACCATATACTTATTCTAGTAGATCTAATTTTTAAAAAACATATATTTATTTATTTATTTATAATCATTTTATTGAGGGCTCTGACAATGCTCATTACAATCCATATGTATGTATTTGAACGTGTGTACATTATTCTCGATACACTTACTGTTTATCGAGCCCTTGGTATCAGCTCCTCCTTTTCCCCCCTCCTCCCCATCCTTGGGACCCCTTGATAGATTATAAATTATTATTATTTTCATGTCTCACACCAACTACTGTCTCCCTTCCCCATGGTTTCCATTGTTCTTTCCTCTGGAGGGGTGTGTGTGGTCGTGTGTCGATCATTGTGATCAATTCTCCCTTCTTCCCCTCCTCCCCAACCCCCTATTCACCCTTTCCCTTGGGTACCTCTCTTCCCATTCCTGCTAATGGTAGAGCTAATATTTTATACTCTTGAGAAATAGAACTTGAAAAGCTACACACATGTGGATACACCTACATACAGAATGCATTTTATTTTTGCTTTAGCTAAATTGACTTGTGTAGGTTAATAAAAGGAAAGTCAAAAGTTCTGACATCATAAGAAACCTATTTAGTCCAATGTGGCATCTATAAAAGAATCAAGCTACATGCTAATGAAAAGATGTAATTGATGAAAAGTGGACGCTTTTTTTCAGAAGAATAAAAAGTCAAAGGAAATACCCTCTCATCAATTAATTCATCAAAACTGCACTCTAGGAGTGGTCTAAGAAATTTTCATTATAAGAAACTCAAATAAAGTGATCCTTTATTATCGGTATTATCACTAATTATCACTTTATTACATTTTAGGTCGTTTAGACCAGTACAAGAAGAAATCATGCTGATGAAAATGCCATCTACATGCTTTTTAAGTTTCCATGTATTGTGTTTCTAATTAGGAACTTCAGGTTTATCAGCAGAATGTTCTAACAAATCCGTTCAAAATTTCCCTTAAAGATTTGTAAATTCTGGGCAAAAAGGGTTTTTTTTTCATTGTAAAAGCAGGTTTAAGAAGTTTGAAATTGTAACTTTTCACTTATTTTCTTTATGTTACTATAGTACATATACAAACTATGCATGTGTCTATATGATCTGTCTACAGTTTAAAAATTATTTCCAAAAAATAAAGACAAAAGAATGCATGTAGGAATCCTGTTGGTGTAGTGTTTATGTGTTGAGTTGCTAACCACAAGGCCAGTAGTTCAAAACCAACAGCTTCTCCTCTGGTAAAAGATGAGGCTTTCTATACCAGTAAAGAGTTACAGTCTCAGAAACCCCAGGGGCAGTTCTACTCTGTCCTATAAGGTCGCTAGGAGTCAGAATCAAGTGCATGGCAGTGATTTTGTTTGTTTGTCCTTTGCATGTGCACATATGTACACATATGATTGCATACAAGTATTTCTTTCACTCCTATCAAGTTGATGCTGGTTTACAACTGCCAACCTTACAGTTAGCCACCTAGTGTGTAAGCGCTACAACACCATAGTAGACCTTCACATAGTACATACGAAGGTAAATCAAAAGGTATTACTATAAAAGTCACAGAAAATGTGTTAAACAAAAATATGAAATATGAAGTTATTGCTCCCACACAGCCTCCCTCCATATTTACACACTTCTGAGAGAGTACTTTGATTTCTCTTGCCTTTCCCCAAGCAATTCCGTGTGCTTCAATTTACACCACATGAAAATTGTAGTTTTGGCATCTAAGGGACTCAAATCACATTCATTTTAAAGGTTCTTTGTGTTGGAGAACAAAAAGAAGTCTGAACGGGTAGATCAGGGCTATAGGGTAGATGGGGTAAGGGTGACCGATGAAATTCTCCTCGGATACCCCATGCTACTCTCAAAGAATGAACAAGAAAAAAATTCCTCAGCACCACTTTCTTGACATTTTATCACCAGAGAACATTCTCTTAAAACTTATACAATAAGCCCCTGTGATTGTCTTGTCTCCTTCAGAAAATCTATGAAGAGTTTTGGAATTAAAACATGCAGTGAGCATATATTTCTGAGCTGACCAATTTGCTTTTAACTGCTTAAGTAGATCCCATCAGAAGCCATTTTCATTGGATCTATTTTGAAAGTACCCTAATAAGAAGAATAAAAATACACATTATTGAGAGAATTTTTCTGCAGCTACATCCTAATTAAACATTTAAATGTATTTGTGTGGAATAAATTTGTGCATGTAGGAACTGTAACTGCAGTAGCAATCTTGACATCCTGAAAGGTATGTTTGCTATTGTTAGGTGTGGTCCAGTTGGTTCCTATTCACAGGTGCCTTTTATACAACAAAATGAAATACCACCCGGTCCTGAACCATCAACTGTTATGCTTGCTCCCATTGTTGCAGCCACTCTGTCAATCCATCTTGCCTAAGGACTTCCTCTTACTTACCACCCCGGACTTTACCAAGCATGATGTCCTCCTCCAGGAGTGTGTCTCTCCTGATAACATGTCCAAAATATATGAGAGGAAGTCTTGCCACCCTTGCTGCTAAAGAACATTCTGGCTATATTCTTTCGAAGACAGATTTATTTGTTCTTTTGGCATTCCATGGTACTTTCGATATTTTTCACCAGAACCATAATTGAAATGCATTGATTTTTCTTCAATCTTTCTTTTCAATGTCCAACTTTCACAGGCATACAAGGCAATGGAAAATATCATGGCTCAGATTAGGCGCACCTTAATCATTAAAGTAAAATCCTTGTTTTTCAACACTTTAACGAGGTCTTGTGCAGATTTACTCCAATGCAAGGTGTCCTTTGATCTCCCGACTGCTGCTTCCATGAGCATTAAATGTAGATCCAGACAACACAAAATCATTGAAAACTCCAATCTTTTCTCCGCTTACCATGATGTTGCCTGTTGGACCAGTTGTGAGGATGTTTGCTTTCTTGACTTTGATTGTACTCCATGCTGAATGCTGCAATCCTTGCTCTTCATCTTCACTTTTAGCAAGCAAAACTGTGTCATATGCATATTGAAGGTTATGATTAAGCTTCCTTCAAGCCTGATGGTGAATTCTTCTTCATATAAGGCAGCCTCTCTGCTTATTTGCTCAACATACAGATTGAATAAAAATGGTGAGAGGATACAACTCTGACACACACCTTTTCTGAATTTAAACCATACAGTATGCCCTATTTTCACATTTGCCTCTTGAGCCATAAACACTTCTACATTAGTGCAATTAAGTGTTCCAGAATTCCCATTCTTCTCAAGGCTATCCATACTTTCTTATGATCCACACAGCCAGATGCCTTTGTGTAGTCAAGGAAGCAAAGTGAACATCTTTCTGGTATTCTCTTCTATTATCCCAAACCATCTAACATCAGCAATAAGATCTCTTGTTGCAATTCCTCTTGAATTTGGCCTGAACTTCTGGCAGCTCCCTGTCAATGTACTATTGTTGGATGATAGATAGAACAATTTTACTTGCATGTAATATTAATGATATTGTCCTATAATTTGAACAAGCTGTTGGGTCACTTTTCTTTGGGTTGGGCACAAATACATATCTGTTCCAGTCAGGTGGCCAAGTGGCTGTCTTCCAAATTCCTTGGCATAGATGAATGAGTGCTTCCAGTGTTTTGTCAGCTTGTTGTAACATTTCAAGTCTTTATTTTTGGTATCAAAAGATTCTATAGGCAAATTATTGAATAATGAGGGAAGCATCCAAAGAAAATGGAACGAATACACACAGTCAGCAAAAAGAACTAGTCAGTATCTACCATTTCAAGAGGTAGCATATGGGCAAGAACCAACATTACTGATGGAAGAAGTACAAGCTGCACTGAAAGCATTATTTAAAACAAAGCCCCAGGAACTGATGGAATACCAATTGAATTGTGTGTGTATATATCTATCCACACACCATATATATATATACATATACATACATATACACACACATACATATACATATACATACATACATATATATACACAAAGAGAGAGATATAGATATAGATATAAGATATATATCTTAACTAAAGCTAATATATAAACCATTTTCACCATTCTGTACTGGACAATATGCATAAGGATAGACTTTAGTCAACATTATTGAGATAGAGGAATGAGACAAGAACTAAATTTGAACTCAATTCTGCTGAAGCAAAGAATGGGATAGTTGTCATGAATGTAGTGAGCTCTTGGGAAAGCACTAGAACAGTATTCATCCAGGAGAAGCAATAGGGTATGCCATCCACATGGCCTTAACTATTGAGCTTAATGTTAAGGCCAGAAGGCATGTATTCCTTCTGGATTCAGCAAGGGTCAGGGGAAAGGAGAGATCATGGGGCATAGATTCAGGAAATCCTAACTAAGGAGTAGTCAAGCTGAGGAGGATATTAAAGTTGTAAAGATAGATCAAACACAACGGAATCAGATGATGTCGAGTGAAGCATTGGGCTCTGAGCTTCAAGATCATAGGTTCAAACCTATCAGACACTTAGAAGGAAGAAGATGAGGCTGTCTGCTTTTGCAGAGATTTACAGTTTCATAAATCCAAGAAAATAGTTTTACTCTATCCAAAAGTCACTATAATTCAAAATAGACTCCACAACAGTGGTTTAGATAATAAGATGAAATGCTGTGAAGTTCTCCTGGTTGCCTTTTTTCACTATCTGTAGATCATAAACTTTCCTGGCTGTTTTTATATAAATAGGTATCTGTGTTAGTATGGATAGACTAGAGAAACAAATTCAGAGAGACATATATGTGTATAAGAAATAGCTTTATATAAAAGAGCAATTGAATAGTAAGAAAACATCCCAGCCCAGTCCAGATCAAGTCCATAAGTCCAATATTAGCCCATATGTTCAATACCAATCTATAAAGTCCTCTTCAAACTCACGAAACACATGCAATAACGCCAAATGCAGGAAGATCACAGGTCAGTGGGTGGAAAGTCTTGTAGATCCAGTGGCGGTAGAGACATCTCAGCACTGGCAGGGGTCTCCACCTGGTTCCTCCAGCTCAGGGAATTAGCATAGTTCCAAGTGTCTTATCAGCTGCAATGTCTCCCGGGGAGTCAGCCCAGAGAGAGAGAGATAGTCAGTCTCCCACCTCCAAGGAGGAATGCAGGAGTTCCCAGAATCCTCAGGAGAAGGTCATGGGTTATTGGCTATGACCTGAATGACATGCTAGATTCCACCCCTTCACTCTTAATCCTCTCAAACTGATAAGTAATTATTTAAGTACCACAGGATTCCCCCAATGTCTAGCTTCATTAGTCTGTAGTTTGATTCCTTTGTAGTTACCATTGAAATAAATAGGTTGCTTTTATGTGAGAATCATAGTTTTCTTCGTTATCATAATGGAAACCTGCTGCTATTGTTAGTTGCCCTTAGGTGGATCCCAATCATAGCAATACCATGTGTGCAGAATAGAACTACTCTGTGGGGATTTTGAAAGAAGCTCTGGTGAGGAAAGGGAGCCAGGGTGGCACAGGAGTTATATTTGGACCGCTAACCCCAAAGTCAGAAGTTAAAAGCCACCAGACCCTCCTCAGGAAAAAGGTGAGACTTTCTATTCCCAGAAAACGTTCCCATCTCAGACATTCCCAGGTGCAGTTCTACCCTGTCCCGTAGGGTCGCCAGAAGTGAGAATCCACTCACTGGCAGTGAGTTGGGTGTCCGAGGTTTCTGGGTGGGGATCACCCACCTCTCAGTGAGCATTGTTATTGGGTGCCGTTGAGCTGGTTCTCACTCAGACGGACACTACACACAACAGAACAAAGCAATGACTGGTGCGGTGCTACCCTCACAATGAGCCCATTTTTGCAGCCGCTGTGTCAATCCATCTCAACGTGCTAGTAATCAAGTGTTTAACCATTTAGATGACTTGGGATCCTGCCCACCCCACCACCACCCCCAAAAAATCTCACTTCACTCCTACTATTCATTCTATCTCTCTCTATTCTTGTTTTTATCTAAATACTGTCACCAGAGGATCAAGCTGGATTCAGAAGAGGATGTGGAACAAAGGATATCATTGCTGATTTCCGATAAATCGTGACTCACGGCAGAGAAGCTGTTCACTCATGATTTCTTGACTATGCCGAGGCATTCAACTGTGTGGACCATTAAAACAGAGTGTGGATAGCTGTGGGAAACTGAGCACCAAGAAGAGAGTGAACGCAGACAGATTCTCTATGCTCATACCTTAGGGAGCCTGTGAGGCCGAGACTCTCACGGAGGGAGGCCTTCATGTCCGTGGGTTGGGAATGAGTCCCAGGCACATTCTCCTGACGAAAAGTTGTTCCCCACAATGTCCCCCGTCAGAATGCCACTTTTAAGATGCTGCTTGCAATCACATGGTTGCTAATAGATGCTTGAAGGTTAACTGCTGGAAGAACTGTCCCAGGAACTTCTGAGAAAGAGCACAGATAGCTCCCTGGAGAACTGTTCAGGGACACCTAAGGTCAAAGCAGTTCAGAGATGGCCAAGGTTAAACTGCCAACTTAATCCTAGAACCTGCCCATCTTGTTACTTATGTACCATCTTGTTATACCAGGGGGTATCCCCCAAAACGGATTTTTTTTTAAGCTGTGTATTTAAATGTTTTTTTTTTGTTTGTTTGGCTTTGGATTTTTCATTATAAAGGAGGCCTCTACAGCTCTTATCACAATCAACTTGTACATATGTTGCCATCATCATTTTCGAACACTTTCTATTTGAGCCCTTGATATCAGCGCCTCTTTTTTTCCCTCCTCACCCACCCTCCCTCCCTCATGAACTCTTGATAATTTATAAAAAACAATTTTCATGCCTTACACTGGTTAATGTCGCCCTTCACCCACTTTTCTGTTGTCTGTTCCCCTAGGAGGGGGTTATATGTAGATCATTCTGATTGCCTCCCTCTTTCTCCCCCCACCTTCTCCTTACCCTCCTGGTATCACTAATCTCATTATTGGTCCTGAGGGGTTTATCTGTCCAGGATTCCCTGTGTTTCCAGCTCTTATCTGTACCCATGTACAGACATGTATGGCTAGACATGCTGTGGTCTAGCTGTATTTGTAAGGTAGAATTGGGGTCATGATAGTGGGGTGGGGAAAGTATTAACTAGAGGAAATTTGTATGTTTCATTGGTGCTACACTGAATCCTGACTGGCTCATCTCTTCCTTGTGACCCTTTTGTAAGGGGAGGTCCAATTGTCTACAGATGGGCTTTGGGTCTCCACTACGCACACATCCCTCATTCACATTGATATGATTTTTTTGTTCTAGGTCTTTGATGCCTGATATCTGATCCCATCAACACCTCATGCTCACACAGGCTGGTGTGCTTCTTCCATGAGGGGTTTGTTGCTTCCCTGCTAGATGGCTGCTTGTTTATATTTCAGCCTTTAAGACCCCAGATGCTATATCTTTTGATAGCCAGACACCATCATCTTTCTTCACCATATTTGCTTATGCACATATGTTGTCTTTGGTGAGCAAGTCGGGAAGCTGAGTATCACGGATGCCTGGTTATTAGAACAGTGTTCTTGCATTGAGGGAGTACTTGAGTCGAGGTCCAATGTCTGCCTGCTACCTTAATACTTAATATATAAATATATGTACATAGATCTATTTCCCTATGATTATATATAAATATATTTATATACATACATGCCTGTATTTAAAACTCTATAACAGTTATTTTCCTCCTAGTTCTTTCCTCTATTTCCTTTTACTTTCCTCTAATCCCACTATCATGTTGAGCCTTCATTCGTGATTCAGTAATTCCTCTCAGCTACATTAGCCTTGATCCAGCCACAAAGGCATCCTATACCCTCCTCGCCATCAATTTTGGATCACTCATTGTTCCCTTGACCCTGGGTTTATTGACACCCCCTTTCCTTTCCCCTGTCTCCCCCTCTCCTGTGTCCCCCTAGAACCATCGGTCCAGTTGTTTTCTCCTCTGGATTGTTAGTCCTGCCTATCTTATCTAGATAGACATGCAGAGACAATAATAAGCACACAAACAAGACAAAACAAAACAACAATAACAAAAACCCAACAAAATAAAAGAAAAGCCTATAAATAGTTCCAGGTCTGTTTGTTGATCTTAGGAGTGTTGTCTGGTTGAGTCTGATGGGGTGCCACACCCTGGCTCCAAAGTCTATTTTTGGTATTCCCTGGGGACTTCACTGCTTTGCCTCCCTTACTGCTCTGTTGCACGCTGTTAGCAGTTCGCCCTGGTGTGGTTGGCTCAGATCTGGCACAATTCCCACACTGTGTCCAGTGTTGCCCCCCATAGTGCTATGGGTTAGTGAGGGACGTCATGTCTCATGTTGAGGCCGGTCCTATGGTCCTGTCTGTGAATTGGCTGCTCTGAGCAGGAATATCATCCTCATGGTTTGGAGGGATAGATGTGTTCCACTCTCTCCTTCCCTCTTCATTTGTTCCTGTGTGTTCTGATCACACGTGCCCCTCTCCCTGAGCTGTAGCTTCAGTGCTGCCCTCCCAAGTATTTAAATGTTTTTACAAATCAACCTTATCACTTTCAAAGTACTCTCTACTACACTTAATGCATTTGTCAAATCTGTGATTCCATTCTTGGAAACATTTTTCAAATTCATCTGTTTGGATGACTGACAGCACCTCCCTTATTTTTTTTCTTTACCTCTTCTATGTCATCAAATCACTGTCCTTTCATATCCCTCTTCATTCACAGAAACAAAAAGAAGTCACACCAAGTGAGGTCAGGTGAGTAAGGTGCACAGGGCAAAAGAGGCATGCATTTTTTTTTGCCCAAGACTGGCGCATTCAAAACCCACATGGAAGAAGCACATCAGCCTGTGTGATCACAAGGTGTTGAAGGGATCAGGTATTGGGCTTCAAAGAACAAAAAAATCATATCATTGTGAATGAGGGGGAGTGTAGAGTGGGGACTCAAAGCCTATCTGCAGGCAACTGGACATCCCCTTACAGAAGGGTAGCAGGGAGGAGACAAGCTAATCCAAATGCAGTGTAGCAATGATGAAACATACAAGGTTTTTCTAGTTCTTATATGCTTCCTCCCCTATCACGATCCCAATTTCTACCTTACAAATATGGCTAGCCCAGAGGATATACAGTGTTACAGATAGGAACTGGAAACACAGGGAATCCAGGACAGATGATACCTTCAGGACCAGTGGTGAGAGTGGTAATACTGGGAGGGTAGAGGGAAGGTGGGGGAGAAAGGAGAAACAGATTACAAGGATCCACATATAACCTCCTCCATGGGGGACAGAGAGCGGAGAAATGGGTGAAGGGAAATGTCGGATGGTGTAAGATATGACAAAATAATAATAATTTATAAACTATCAGGGGCTCATGGGGGAGGGAGGAGAAAAATGAGGAGCTGATACTAAGGGCTTAAGTAGAAAGCAAATGTTTTGAGAATGATGATGGAAGCAAATGTACAAAAGTGCTTGACACAATGGATGGATGTGTGGATTGTGATAAGAATTGTACAAGCCCCCAATAAAATTATTTAAAACAAAAACAAAACAATAACAACAATATAAAAAAAAAAGCAGGCGCACTGAGATGGCTGTGTGAGGAGGTACATTGTGATGCAGGCAAAACCAGTCCCCCATCTGCCGCAAATCAGGCCTTTTTTTTTTGCACTATCTTTTCAGAACCTCTAATAGAGGAGCTTTTTTCTGGATTTGGGGGGGTACCTCCTCATATGTATGTCCCTAGCACATCCTCTTCCTGTTACGTGTATAACCTTAGTATGTCCCCTTCCTGTTATGTATGTGTAAGATGTGGCTTGCATCCTGAGATTATGTAAACCTGTGAGAGAATATGTTCGTTCTCCCTCTCTCTGGTTCCAGACTCCATGGAAGAGGTGAGCACTTCATGTCTTGCCTGTTGTTTCTTTAATTTACCCTTCAATTACCCAACTAACTACGCACTAGGGCCCATTCAATTGTGGAGAGTGGTCACCCCAAAGTTAGCTTTGAGAATACTGGGGATCCCAGAACACAGCATTGTGCTCATACTTAACCTGCACATGGAGCAAGAGGCAGTTGTAGAAACAGAACAAGAGCATATTGCATGATTTTAAATCAGCAAAGGTATGTGTCAGAGTGCATCCTTCCACCATACTGATTCAAACTCTATACTGAGCAAATAATCAGAGGGGCTGGCTTATGTGGAGAAGAATGCATGCCAGGATTTGGAGAAAGGTTATGAACAACCAGCAATAGGCACCTGACACAACTTTCTTTCTGAAAGTGAAGAGGATTTGAAGCACTTGCTGATGAAGATCAAGGATTGTAGCCTTTACTATGGATTATAAATAAAGTGAAATCCTCACAACTGGACCAGAAGGAAACATCTTAGTAAATGGAGACAGATAAATAAATTTCAAAGAATTCGTCCTGCTGTGATCCACAATCAATGCTCATGGAAGCAGCAGTCAAGAGATCAGAAGACACATTGCGATGGGTAATCTGTAGCAAATGAACTCTTTAGAGTACTGAAAATCAAGGCTGTTACTTGGAAGACTAGGATTTACCCAATCCAACAAACAAATCCCAATTCATTACCATCACATTGAGGTCAACTCATAGCAATCCTACAGAACTGTCCTGTGATTTTTCAAGAAAATAACACTTCATGGGGGTAGAAAGCCCCATCTTTCTCCCTCAGAGAGGCCGGTGTGTTAGTCTGGGTTAACAAGAGAAACAAATTCATAGACACGCATATGTGTATAAGAAAGAGCTTTATATACAAGAGCAGTTGAATGTATTGGGAAAACATCCCAACCCAGTCCAGATCAAGTCCATAAGTCTGATATTACCCATATGTTCGATACCAATCTATAAAGTCCTCTTCAGACTCACGCAACACATGCAATGATGCGGAATACAGGAAGATCACAGGCCAGTGGGTGGAAGATCTTTTTTTTTTTTGGGGGGGGGGGTTGGAAGATCTTGTGGATCCAATGGCAGTGTGAGCATCTCAGTGCTGCCAGGGGTCTCCACATGGCTCCTTTGGCTCCAGAGCTCTAGCATAACTTCATGTGTCTTGTCAACAGAAATGTCTTGCAGGGAGTTAGCATGCGTCTCACCTCCGGTGAGCTATGTATCTCCTTAGCACCTCCAAATGAGGTCATCAGGCTGTGACCTGATTGACAGGCTAAACTCCACCACTTCACTCTTAAGTTTCAAATTGACCACAGATTATGTAACTACCCTAGCTGGTGATTTCCATTTTTTACCTCAGGTTTAGCAACCCAATGTGTAACCGCTATGCCACTATGGCTCCTGACCCAAGCCAGGGTGTATTCAGTCATCTAATAAGCATGTGAAAGTTGGACATTTGAATACAGAAAAGTGAAAAAGAATCGATGCATTTTAATTATGGTGTAGCCTAAGAATATCGAAAGTACCATGGACTGCCAAAAGAACAAACAAACCTGTCTTGGAAAAAGTAAAGCCAGGATTCTACTGACAGACAAGGGTAGCAAGACTTCATCTCATGTAGTTAGGATATGTTGTCAGGAGACACCAGTCCTTGCAGGAGGACGTCATGCTTGGGGAAGCAGTGAGGTAAAGAAAAAGAGGAAGGCCTTCAACAAGATGCACGACAGTGGCTGCCTAGATGGACTCAGGCATAGGAACGCTGGGAGGAGGATGGCACAGGAGCGGGCAGTGCTTCGTTCTGTCATACGCAGGGTGGTGATGAATCATAACGGACTCCAAGGCACCTAACACTGAAAAACATCTTGTGAAGCTGGGTTTTGGGGGGTCTTAGTTCAATTTGAGACTGGATTTTTTTCAATGCTGACTTCTACGCTACTGCACCAGTCAGTGATGGTGCTGCTGCTGCTGTCCCTCCCAAACGTTGTAGATTATTAAAGCAAAGTCATTGGAAAGACAGGGAATGAGGTACTTGGCTCCTACTTTAAAACTTTCTGAGAAAGAGAAAAAAAAGAAGGAGGCAGGGGAGGAATTAAGTTTAATTTTTTTCAATATTCTGCAGCAATATAAATCAAATTTATTAAGGAAACAATGGTAAAGAAAGAAGATGAGTCAGGAAAAATCCTTAGTACAAAACAAAGGTTTGTTGCTGAGACAAATGAAGTATCAGACAACAAGGCCTCTCAAAGCTTTCTCTGATACTAACAAATTCTAACAATAAATCATTTTTCCCAAGGCTTAATGTATCATAAGCTTCAATTCTTAAATTAAAATATGTGAAATTATTATGCATTTTTTCTAGCCAATACACTTACTGTGGATGTGATTAAAGTTTTAAAAGTATTTTAGTATTTTATGAATTATTAAGACTAGAAAATATTGTGCATTGTTGTTTAAACTAAACCATTACAAACTCAAAACCCCAGAAAGAATCCTCTGCCTGCAAGAGGTAGATTAAAAGTGATTAATGGCTCTCGTAGTTGGGTATTATCACTTGTTATAATTGAAGTACTTTAAGAATTTGGCCCAGTAATAGTGTATTATTAAATATATATAGCAAACCATACACATAAAGCATGCTAGGGGAACAATGTCTTTGACCTTAAAAAATTCACAATTTAATTACTAACCAATCTAATTCATGATCAGCAATAAAAAATAGACTTTCAATATAAGTTCCAAATATATGACATATGTAACCATATTTAGTACACTTCCAACCATTTTTCAACCAATTGTATGTCATTAACCTAAATTTTCCGAGATACTTATACCTGGAGAATATAATCTTTTCTCAAAATGACTGACTCTCAGGATTAGCAGATTGTTGTATCTTTACCATTGTTAATTTGGGGTGATAATGAAAGTTTACAGTTAAAATTATTCATACTGTAGAAATACAGAGTATCTAATAAATACACTAAATTGCTCTAAGATTGACAAAACTTGGATAAGTTTATGATTTGTAATATTCATATATTGAATTACACTAACTGGATTTTGTTTTCAGATTTTTAAATATCCCAAATCTGGGGAATTTTGATCTCTATAACCAGGGCTTTACTTTTGTGTTCACTTTTCCACAAATGCATTGTGTACAATTCAGTGATTTGAGTCACTTTACTAAGAAGTGCAACCATCGTTATAAATCAGTTTCATAGTATTCTCATGTGCCTTGTAAAAACTCCCATATCTATTTACAGCTAATCTCTAGTTCTGTTTCCAACCACAGGCAAGTATGAATTTACTGACTGTCTTATAAATTTTCCTTTTCTGGACATTTAAAATAAAATATAAATTTAATTTTAAGTACTGGACTTCACTTATTGGGGATAAAGGCATTAAAATAACAGGGCAGTGATTCACTTTCCTCCTAATTTGGTGGGGGAAATGAATTACCCTTCTGGGAAAGAAAGAGGGATTTGATCTTGCCTAATGTTAATAATTGAACCTACTATGAAATAAAATCATGATCTTTGATACAAGGAGAGTTCTTATCCATGGAATGTTCTTAGGAGCATGTGCACATGTGCATTATTTAGAATGGTTTAGAATGAAGAGAGCCCCGGGGGATGCGAATGAATCCACCCAGAATCAGGTCAGAAGAAAGGTCTGGCAATCTACAACAAATGTCGCCACTGAAGACGCTGTGGAGCACAGTGCACGGGCACGTGGAATCGAAATCAACTTTATGGCAACTGGCAAGGTAAACAAGCATGAGGTTTATGGATTATCGTGGAAAATATCACACAAGCAAGGTGATCATCAGGAGAGCCCCCAGACAAGACTGTGCCCAGCCAAGTTCATTAAATGTGGTATCCTCCCCAAACAGGCTCATATAGAACAACTATTTATTTCAACACTTTCCATTGAGTTTACCCAGGATCTGCTCTGCCGTCTACAGAACTTCCTGCCCTCTTCTCCACCTACCCCCCTTCTATTCACCTTTCAGAAGTGTCAGGGCTGCATTATAATCTAATGCTTCCCTTGCTTATTTATGTTTCCAGCCCTTTTACCTTCACAGATGTTACTTCTCAGAGAACCACTTGAAATCTTAACTATCTCAACAGTACTTCCAAGAGAAGTCAAAAGCTACAGTCAGTAAACCTTAGCGCAATTAAGAATTGATTTCCAGTAGAAAGAGAACCAACAGACAGGGATTATTTTTTGACAGTGTAAAATCACACAAAAGACTTACCTCAGAATTTTATAGAAAACTTCAAGGCATCAACAATAAAAACCAAACTTCTTTTTTAAAAAATAACAAATAAGCCGGGGTGAAGAATACTAGATACTTCACCAAAGAAGGCATTCAAATGGCCAACAAAGATGTTAGCAAGATGAAGATCAAGAGGAGATACAACATCACCCCAATATAACAGCAAAATTCAGTAAAACAGAAACAACAGATGCTGGTGAAGGGCTTAGAGAAATTGAAAATCTCATGTCCAGTGGGGAAGACTGAACTTGGGTCTAACCACTGAGATCCAATAATCCCACTGTCAGTTATATACCCTAGAAAAATAACAATCGTGGCAAAAATGGATATATGAATATTCATGTTCATTGCAATATTATTGACAATATCAAAAATATGGAAATAAGTGCACATCCGTGAATGAATGGATCAACATATTATGGTGCATATCCCCAATGCAGTACTACATGATATCAAAGAACAAGAATTAATCAGTGAAACACTACATAACTCGGATAAACTAGACGATATTATCTTAAGGGAAATTAGTCAACCATAAAAGGATAAATATTATATGAGGTCATAAACTAGACGATATTATCTTAAGGGAAATTAGTCAACCATAAAAGGATAAATATTATATGAGGTCATTGCTGTAAAAGGCAAGGAAAACATCGGGTTGTTTTTTTTTTTAAGGTAACCCAGGATAAACATGGAAGGAAGAGCAACTTACTAACTAGAGGGTCTCATTGCTGATTCAGAGAGATCCCCAAGGGTTTCTGAGACTGTAACCGTTTACAGGAATAGAAACCCCAGTCTTTCTCCAGAGGAGCTGCTAGTGGTTTCAAACTGACCATGAGGATCGCAGCCCAGTGTGTAACCACTACACCACTAGGGCTAGACATGTCTTAAATTAAATGAAAAGAAAGATAATGTACAAGATAGTGGTGATAAGTACAAAATTATCAAAACAAAGATAGATACTGAGAGGAACATAAGACTAAAAGGTAACCATGGACATTACTATCACAAATTCAATTCTGCCATAACAGTCATAAGAATAATTGATAAATGGACAGATGAGAGGGCAAATGGGACTGTGCCTATGAATATATGTAAGCTTGACACGGAGTACTTCTACATATATATTAATATGCACAGCAAGTATATCCATGAATATAGTAACGTATACAAGGACAAAGTTATGAACGCTTGTTAGTCATAGGCAAGCACCGTCAATGAACGAGTCACTTGGCCTGGGAGCCGGGATCACAGGTTCTGGAGGCCGTCGAGATCAACTGGTGTAACATACCGGTAGTCCACAAAGGCAGTGTTGTACAGCCTGCTGTGGTGAGAAGCCCCTGGGGTCTTAAAAACTTGTGAATGGACGTCAAAGGTGCAACTCTATTCTCTCCCTGTTAGAGTGTCAAATAGACATGAATACATGAATCCAAAAGACTCATGCGCCACATGAACCAGCTCTATGACTCAGAGACCAGAAGAACTAGCTGGTGCTACCACTGCTAACTGCTCTAAAAGGGATCCCAGTAGGAGGCCCTGGATAGACTAGGAGAAAAATAAAAGACAAAACTAAACATCATAAAATATGTTAGACTCTCTGGTCTGAAAGAGATTGGTGGACCTCCCCAAGACTATGGCCCCTAGGTCTCCTTTAGGCCTGGAACTGAACTCATCCCTTTTGGCTCAATTTTCAAGAAAACACTAGAAAGGTCCATGTGGTGAGCAATAACAACCAGGAGGCCATCACTCCTCAGAGCAATCAGGCCTTGAGGTATAGGGGTTACATGTTGGGCTGCTAACTGAAAGGTCAGCAGTTTGAAACTACCATCTTCTCTACCAGAGAAAGACGAGGCTTTCTATTCCCATAAAATGGAGACAGGAGGGACACTAGAACAGACTGTGATTAAAGGTGATTTGACTATGGAGGAAGTGGTACTCTGAAATTGATGTGGGGGTGATTGTACAATTCTCCATGATAGGGAGAATTGAACTATTGAATTATATGATATATAGATTATTTGCCAATAAAGCTGTTAGGAAAACGAAAAAAAGCTACAGTCTCAGAAACCCACAGAGGCAGGTGTATCATCACACGTGGGTCACTCTGAGTTGAAATCAATGCCATGGCAATGACTTGGGGTTATTTTTGTAGATGGGGGGGGGTGGGGGGTGGAAGTAAAAGGGCAGCAGTTGTCCAGGTATAAGGCTTGGAAGGCAGGGAAACTTAGGAACAAAAGGCAAACAGAAATGGGAAAACTCAAGAAGAAAATGGGAAGAGTGTTGTTACATTGTGGGGATTACAATTGATGTCATTAATCAATATGTGTACGAATTGTTGAATGGAGAGCCAATTTGCTGTGTAAACCTTCACCCAGATTACAATAAATAAAAAGTTTTTTAAATTATGAAAGACATAGGCAAACATCTTACTGTTGTCTGCCATCATCCTGAGATCTGGTGAGAAAGAAAAAGAAGCCCTAAACCAAGAGAAGAAATCAAGACTTCTGCTTCTCAACGCTCATGTCACCGTACGAAGCACGCCAACAGCAGGGAGTGCTGGGGTCTCCATTCTGACGATTCAGAGTCTCCACAAACTAAGACATTCTTTGGAAGAGGAATGACTTTTTCTTGCCGTTAGCAGTCAAACACATAAAGCACCAATGCAGCCAGAGTCTCTTTTTTTCATGCTTTGGTATAGGGTGCATACGTTCATTCTTCTTGTAATGAAAACGGAGTTCTATGCTCTTGCATTAACCACTTCCATGACATACCACATATGAAACTTCACAAAGCTCTGGGAAAGCTGGAATTAAAAGATAATGGAATTTTTCCATGAATTTTTGAAGCCTCTTTCTACTCTTTGCCTTTGTTTTCTTCAAGTTAGAGGGAAAACTTAATATTGAAAACAACTAAATTCAAAATAATTATTTTATTATTGCTATTACAGTTATAGCATTCAAATTCTCCTATAGCATGTTAGACTTTAATCTGATTTAGTGTTTTTAAATTTTAGTTATAAAGAAAAAAATCAAATCATTACACTTCTTGTTCAGTGTTTTCTAAGCCTGCTTGTTGGTACTGAAGCTCTAAAGTCCTTGATCACAGTTCTACTTGATTCTTTTTTTCTTTTTTTTTAACATTTTATTAGGGGCTCATACAACTGTTATCGCAATCCATACACACATCAATTGTGTAAAGCACATTTGTACATCATTCTCAAAACATTTTCTCTCCACTTAAACCCCCAACATTAGGTCCTCATTTTCCCCCCCTCCCCGCTCCCCCCTTTTGAGAATGATGTACAAATGCACTTTACACTAATGTCTACTTGATTCTTATTGAGAATTTCTATCTTGATGATTTCCTCGAAATGAAGACTGCTGTTTTCACTTATTATTTTTACTACTTCCCACCACACCCCAATGCAGGGTTATGTCTGGTTGCTACAGCCTGGAATGTTTATCTTTCTTTTGCTCTGTCACACCCCCCTTTACTCCCTTGTGCATATTTCTCAACCGTTATCAATATGGTAGATATTGTAGTTTGGTTTCCTCCACACCTATCCAAAACAATCAAATGCTTAGCTCACCTTGTACTTTGGCACAGTTCTGGCCATTGAAATATAAGATGATGTCCATAGGGAGTGCTTCTCAGTGCCACCGAGTTGATTCTGACTCATGGCAACCCTATTCGACACATTAGAACTCCCCCTATGAATTTCCTGTCAATATTTACAGAAGAAGAAAGTCTCATTTTTCTCCAGAAAGCAACTGGCAGCTTCAAATTGGTGACCTTGCAGTTAGAAGCCCAAAGCATACCCCACCCTACCACCAGGGCTTCCTACAGCTGTCCTGGAAAAAACTGGACCAGGGTCTGCAAGGAACTTTGAGTTTTCAATCAACCAAAAATATTCACTTTTTCATGCATTCATTATTGTCTATGTTTGAAGATGTTTAAAAAGAGGTTTTGAATAAGGCTTTAAACAAAACAGGCATTTTCTCTTTAACAACCAACAAAATTTATTTTTTCTACATGCCCTATTCCATAAGTACATCCAATTATTCATACATAAAGACTGTATATTGAATAAACAAGAATAAACATGGTCATATTTTGAGTTGAGATAATAAGATATTTAATGGGAATAAATATATTTAGCACGATGCCAAAGCTAAGGTGGCATCATGCCACATCTTTGTGGAGTATTCATTTTCTCTGAAAGTAAGTCACCCACTATATTCATTTTAAATCAACAACAGTTGTTGGAATTGACTTAAAAACCTTCCATTAGCACATATTCTAAAACATAAGAATTGTGTTTTGAATGATGTTATGAAAAATATCATTAAGAGTTGACCTTTGGGTACAGATGACCGTTTGCTTCTTCCTCTGACTGTTGAAGTCGATGTGAAGAAGAAGGCATACATTTTGTATGTCAGCTAGCTCTTTAGCATCACTGTATGAAATGAAATCTAGAGATTTCTCTAAAGGAAGAGAATTTCCCTCCCTCCTCGGATGGTACAAATAGTTAGCACAATAGGCTGCTAAACAAAAGGCTGGAGATTGAGTCCACTCAGAGATGCCTCAGAAATGTCTGGTAATCTACATCAGAGATACAATACATTAAAAACCCTGTGGGGCACATCTCTACACTGACACCCATGAAGTCAACTTCATGGCAACTGCTTTTGCACTGTATCAGCCGGGAGTCACAAAGAAGAGCAAACCCTTTCCCCTGGACTTTGACACTTAAGCAAGGAGACAGTTCCTTGTATGTCTGGTCTTCAAAGCGACCACAACAGAAGGGTGTCACCTAATTTCTTCCAGCGGGCAAATCTGAGTCAGTGTCTTTGCCAGGTAGGTCCCAGCCCCACCCAGCCTGCCCAGCATCCTATTCTTTTTCCAAAGTGAGTTCTTCAGCCTCCCAACATTTCCGTGAGCCTAGATTTTTCAACAGATTTCTTTTTACTTAAGCAACGAAGACCCCATGACCCAAACAACAGAAATGGCAATGACTCCCGAATCATATGCTGTGTACCTATTTCACTGATTATTCATGGATGTATATATGTCATGGGAAAGAGAATTTGGTTTTAAATAACTCTGAAATCACCATCAGTTCAGAAAACACTTTTCATTGCCAGCTATGCCTTTTTTAGGAGGTGGGGGGATCAAATAAAAGACATAAATTCACTATGGGTTCATGTTCTCTATATTCTCTGCAGTTAGAAATAGCATAAAATTTAACATCTCAGGTACAGGATTTAAAGACAATCCTTTACCACAATAAAAACAAGCTGAGCACTTCTTGGTTAAGAAATACTGGCACTAGTCAGAAACCTGGTGTACAAGTTGGAAATATAAAAGACAACTGAACCTGAGTAAAATGCAGAATTCAATGAAGTGGAAAAGTCAAACAGGCCAAATATGCATCACCTCTACCACAACTGAATACCTGAATAGATACCCTATCAGCAATCCCTTCTCAAAACATATTGGATAATAGATGCACAGAAAAAAGAGACCATATGTGTTAGTCCGGGAGGACTAGAGAAACAAATTCATAAACATGCATATGTATTTAAGGGAAAGATTTATATACAAGAGGAATTGAACATTGAGAAAACATCCCAACCCAGTCCAATCCAAGGCCATAAATCCAATATTAGCCCATATGTCCGATACCAA
>NW_022103899.1:12132991-12143727 GCF_000313985.2 Echinops telfairi
TAGGCTCATAGATCTATTTCCCCATCCTCATATAAATATTATATCACCTTTGAAAGAGGTTTTTTTTTAAAAAGTTTTTTGAATAGAAAAAGGGAAGAAATGAGTCTCAGAGTTTCTATAGAACTTCCCAAAAGCCTAAGAGGTAGTTAAAAGCAGAGCTTTACACCATTGTTCTGTGAACAAGCAAGTAGAATAAGAAAAATAAATAAGCTGCAAGCACAAAGGTTAGACTTAAAAAGGTAATCTCTAAAATGAGATGCAGATTTCACCATCTTCATTAACCCTTCTTTTATTTACAATTCCAATGTGCATGGGAAGCAATGCAACAGCAGGAAGCAGCATGCCCAAGTTCCATCATTTACCAGGCAGGGAAGAACAACAGTGTCCAGACTAAACGTTATTTTCGAGTCATTTTAGATTAAGATTGCCAGAAGAAGCTGCCCTCGCTCTGCAGTACAGAAACGAATACACGCATCCTGCTGTGAATATTCAGTCCGTGACATGCCATGGATTACCGGATTCAAGTTCCAAACCTAAATCCAAGTCACAATAACTGTCTGATACATTCAAATGATAAATGGAACTTTCAAAATAGTTTTTTTCTAATAATGACTTTTATGTAATTTTCATTTCAAATGGTTTGTATCAATACCCTAATATCGCTAAAGTAATCTTTCAGTGTTTGCTAGCACACAGCCTGCCTATCCATGAGTTTGGATCAGCTCAGAATAAGTGACATTATCACAAATTGAGAAATAGAGACAGCTCAATTATTCTGAACGTGAGTTAAAGAAATATAGAAGTTTGGAATTAAAGCGACCTTAAAGATTACCTAGTTTGATGTTTTCTACCTAGCAAGAAAAATTAAAACTCTTATTTTCTTGACAAAATGGCATATAATTGGAAACCCCTAAAATAAATCACTCTGTATAAAATATTCAACTACAAGAACATAAAAGAACTTTCTCACTGAAATATGTATGAAGTCACAGAATATGAAAACTCAACACCACATAAATGTATACTTCCGTTCACCTTAATGAATTCAGTCCACTCAAACATTTGTCAGCACATTACAGCTACTGCTACAGTCTATCTCACCAAGAGACCTCTTTGACCTCACTGTTTCTCTACTTACCAATTGCTAGAGGAATAGCCTCCTCTACTGATTGATACCTTTCAGTAATGCAGCCAAAGGAATTGAGTTAAACAATATTCTGCTGTGATTCATAAGATTTTCATTGGTAAATTTTCAGAATTAGTTAGCCAAGCTTTCTCCCTGGACTAAGTCTATAAACACTGTGAAATCAACCCACAATAGTTGACCTTGCTGATATTTGAAATACCATTAACACAGTTTCCAGCATCATATCAGGACACCAGCCACCATAATGCAAAGGACTGACAGGTGGTACATAATGAAGTGTGCTCACAGCCAAAGATAACTTATAACCATTCTGAAGGTAAATGTTGACTCTACAGATTCCACTGACTCTACAGGATTCTCTTCTTATTCCAAATGAAAGTTATTTGTTAAAACATATCAAAGATTACCTGACACCAACATTGACAGCCAGGTTCAATAAAACAGAAAATAACAAATGCTGGAGAGACTACAAAGAGATTGGAACCCTCATACACGGATGCTGGGACTGTAAATATGTACAACCACTGTGGAACGTGGGACTAGAACAACTGGGAATAGAAATTCCACTTGATCCAGCAATCCCTCTGCTGGGCATATACCCTAAAGGAGTAAGAGCCCTAACATGAACAGACACATGTATACTCATGTTCAGTGCAGCACACTCTGCATCACAGCAAGAAGACGGAAACAACCTAAATGCCCATGCATGTAAGAGTACATGAAGAAACTCTGGTACATGCACACAATCAAATACTCTGCATTGCAAAGACAAAATGAGGAAACTGTGAAGCACCGCACGGCATGGACGGACCTAGAAGACATCCTGCTGAGTGAAATCAGTCCATCAGAGGACAAATGCTGTAGGAGACCACTGTTATAAGGGGAGAAATGATTAAAAACCAAGATAAAGACTTGCATATTCAAAGAAACACTTTCAAGACACCCAAGGTGTTGAGGGCCAGAAACAGGATAAAACAGCTGACTAGAGCAGGGTTGGCAAACGATGGCTCGAGAGTCAAATGCAGCTCTTTCCGTATGGACATATAGCTCTGAAATATTTTTTTAATTTAAGTATATTATTTAGATAGTGGTGATATCATGTGTTTGTAAAATTATGTTTTTGACCCTCTAACAATTTTTAAATTGTTGTGAGGGACAGGATTGGCTCTTCTGTCTCAAAAGTTTTCTGACCCCTGTGTGACCTTGCCATACCTTTCTTCTGCAGTGCCACTGGATGGGTTTCTACCAACAAACCTTAGGTTCATTGTCCAGGGGCACTGCAGAAGAAAGGCATAGCAAGGTCACAACCCAGAAATCCCAAAGAGTAGTTCTGCATGAGTGAAGAATTACTTTGATGGCAGCAGGACTATGTTTGGGAGGGCAGGGGGTACTTGGCAATCTGCCTACTTATTAAAATGTATTTGAAACAAAACAATCAATACGATCAATGATTCTGTGGTCATTTTCAGAGATAAATAAAGCACCAAAAACAAAAAACCTGAGTCATTTGATATATATATTCTCTGATGTGGTCAAAGGATGCAACAATTGCCCCTCTTCTTTCTGCCTTCATACAGTAAACAACTGCTCATCTTCTGGTCTATTTTGTACCAAGTTGTTCACATTTTTATGCTTTTTGTTATTTGGTCCTCTATTTTAAATGCCTCCCCCCAGTGTGTTGCTGAAGTACTCACTGATATTCATAAGTGCTGTGATGTGTGTCAGATGAATAAGTTATAGCGCAGTTCAATGTTAGTGAACCAAAAACCTATTAAATGAGGTGTTTCTAAACAGAAATACACAGAAAAGCTGGTCAATGAAAATATTGTGACTAGAGGATCACAGAAACCTCACCCTGCATTTCCCTCAGGAATTAATTCAGTGCTCACAGCAGCTGCATAAAATATGACTATCGTAAAGAATCAGACTTCAATATGCAAATATAAAAGAAAATAGTGTGAAGTTACGAATAATAGTACAAGATAGGTGATATCCACAAAATTAGAGAAAATGCAACATTATGAATGAGTGATCATTTAATTATTACACTATAGAAAACTGACACCTAAATGCCTGCAGAATGAAAAGTAACAATAAATCAGGTAAAAAATATTGAAAATCAAAATGATACCAGATTTTTACAACAAAATTGGAAGTCAGAAACAATGAAAGATTGGGCCTCAACTCAAGTACTCCCTCAACACCAAAACACTTTGTTCTAATAATCCGGCATTCTGAGATGCTCACCTTCCCAACATCGATCACTAAAGACAAAATGGGTATATAAGAAAATGTGGTGAAGAAAGCTGAAGGAGCATGGCTATCAAAAGATATAGTGTCTGGGGTCTTAAAGGCTTGAAGATAAACAAGCAACCATCTAGCTCAGAAGCAACAAAGCCCACATGGAAGAAGCACGCCAGCTTGTGCGATCACCAGGTGTTGAAGGGATCAGGTATCAGGCATCATCAGGAAAAATCATATCATTGTGAATAAGGAGGAGTGCGGAGTGGAGACCCATCTGTAGACAACTGGACATCGCCTTACAAAAGGGTCACGGGGAGGAGACGGGCCAGTCACAGTGCAGTATAGCATCGAAACATACAGCTTTCTTCTGGTTCTTTAATGCTTCCTCCCCCCCACTATTATGACGCTAATTCTACCTTACAAATCTGGCTAGACCAGAGGATATACACGGGTAGAGATAAGAGCTGGAAACACAGGAACTCCAGGACAGATGAACCCCTAGGGAATCAATATTGAGAGTAGCCATACCAGGGGAGGAAGGAGAAGGTAGGGGGAGAAAGGGTGTGCCAATCACAATGATCAACCCATAACCCTCTCTCAGGGAGATGGACAACAGAAAAGTGGGTAAAGGGAGTCACTGGTCTGTGCAAGACATGAAAAAAATAGTAGTTTATAAGTTACCAAGGGATCATGAGGGAGGGAGGGGGAAAAATGAGGAGCTGATACCAAGGGCTCAAGTAGAAAGAAAATGTTTTGAAAATGATGATGGCAACAAATGTACAAATGTACTTGATGCAATGGAAGGACATATGGATGATAAGAGTTGTACAAGCCCCCAATAAAATGTTTTATTTTTTAAAAAGAAAGAAAAAAAACAATAAAGAAAACTATTCAAATCCTGAGAGAAAAATGATTTCCAAAACTTTAATTATTTCAATATCTAGCTATAATATTGATCAACTAGGAAGGTAGATTATAGTTAGAATTATGCAATGTCTCAAAAATTACCTCCCATCTATCCTGCAGGCTCAGGATGATTTAATACCACCCAAAGAGCAGGATGAATTCAGAAATAGAAACACAAGGGATCAAGGAAATTAGTTGGTAGCTAAAGGAAGTTCCCAGAATAATTGAAATTCCTAGGATAGCACAACTTGATAAACAACCCAACCACACTGAAATTGGGGAAGCACCCAGAACAAATTATCTCAAGAAAGAAAAAGGTAGAGTGAATACCCAGAAGAATGTCCAGTCTGCAGTGTTTGGAGGACTTACTTCTACACACACACAAAGTCTAGTAAATAATCACTGATTAATCCAGTAACAAACATTTTCTCCTGGCTCACCAAGCCCTGAGGACAATTCCTTCTCAGAGCAGCCAATGCACAGAAAGGACCATAGGGCCAGCCCCTCCACAAGACAGGACGCCCCCACTGACCCACAGAGCTACAAGGGACAACACTGGAGGCACAGTGCGGGAATTGTGCCCGATCTAACCCCACTACACCAGGAGAAATGCTAAAGGCATGCAACAGAGCAGCAAGGGAAGCAAAGCAATGAAGCCCCCAGGGAATGCCAAAAATAGACTTTGGAGCCAGGGCGTGGCACCCCAGCAGAATGGACTGGAAAACACTCCTAACAGATCAACAAACAGACCTGGAACTATTTATAGACTTTTCTTTTCCCTTTAGCTTTTTTTCTTTTTCTCATTGAGTTTTTTCTGTTGTTGTTGTTTTCTTTTCTTTTCTTTTGTTGCTTTGCTTTGCTCTGTCTTGTTTTTGTGCTTATTATTGTCTCTGCATGTCTACCTAGATAAGCTAGGCAGGATAAACAATCCTGGAGGAGAAAACAATGGGACCAACCATTCTGGGGGGACATGGGATAGGAGGAGGCATGGTAAAGGAAGGGGGATGCCAATAATCCCAGGGGCAAGGGAACAACAAGTGATCTAAAATCAAGGCCTGGTAAGGCTTGAAAAAGGAACTACTGAACTACTGAAACCTGAATGAAGGCCAAACATGATAGTGGGACAGGAAGAAAGTAAAAGAAAACAGAGGAAAGAATGAGGAGGCAAAGGACATTTATAGAGGTCTAAATACAGGCATGTATATGTGTAAATAAATTTATATATAACATTAGGGTAATAGATCCATGTACATATATTTATATGTTAAGTATTAAGGTAGCAGATAGACATTGGGCCTCTACTCAAGTGCTCCCTCAATGCAATAACACTTTGATCTAATAATCTGACATTCCATGATGCTCACCTTCCCGACACGATCACTGAAGACAAAATGGGTGCATAAGCAAAAGTGGTGAAGAAAGCTGATGGTGCCTGGCTACCAATGGATGTAGCATCTGGGGTCTTAAAGGGGCTTGAAGATAAACAAGCGGCCATCTAACTGCGAAGCAACAAAGTCCACATGGAAGAAGCACACTACTTGTGTGATCATGAGGAGTCAATGGGATCAGGTATCAGCATCAAAGGCCCAGAAGTAAAAATCTTATCAATGTGAATGAGGAGGGAGTGCAGAGTAGAGACCCAACGCCCATCTGTGGACAATTGGGCATTCCCTTACAGAAGGGTCACAAGGAAGAGATGAACCAGTCAGGGTGCAGTATAGCACCGATGAAACACACAACTTTCCTCTAGTTCTTTAATGCTTCCTCCACCCCACCCTACCCCATCCCCACTATCATGACCCCAATTCTACCTTTAAAATTCGGCTAGACCAGAGGATGTACACAGGTACAGATGAGAGTTGGAAACACAGAAAATCCAGGACAGATAAACCCATCTGGACCAATGAGGTAGCAATACCAGGAGGGGAAGGCTAAGATGGGAGGAGAAAGGTGGAACCGATCACAATGATCTACATATAACACCCTCCCAAGGGAACAGACAACAGAAAAGTGGGTGAAAGGAGACATTGGTCAGTGTAAGACATGAAAAAATAATAATAATTTATAAATTATTAAGGATTCAGGAGCGAGGGAGGGTGGAGAAGGGAGAGAGGAAGGGGAAAAATGAGAAGCTGATACCAAGGGCTCAAGTAGAAAGAAAATGTTTTGAAAATGATCATGGCAACAAATGTACAAATATACATGACATAATGGATACATGTATGTATTGTGATAAGAGCTGTAAGCGCCCCCAATAAAACGATTTTAAAAAAGAACAAAAATGATGATGGCAACAAATGTACAAATGTAGTTGACACAATGGATTGTGGTAAGAGTTGTATGTGTCCCCAATAAAATGATTTTAAAAAAATATTTCAGTAGAAAGGAAATAGTATATATTCTATAAAACGTTTATATAGAATAACATGAACACTAAAACTGCCTTAATAAAATAACAAATTGATTAAATTCTATTGAAGGACAAGAGAAAATACATGAACTTAAAGAAAGTGATTGTAAGAAAGAAAGCTTAATTTCCATCTTTCTGGTAACTTAAGATAATATGAAATTTTATATCAAGAAATCACAGTATAAACTTGTTTTGGAGAAACACAGCAATGATAAGTGAGAATCCTCTAACTTGCCAGTGGTCATTTGAAATGAAAAGAACTGGGTGAAATAAAGAATATGTGGACATGAAAAGTGGATTCATAGAAATAAAAAAGCTGACTTTTGAATATAAACGTAAGAGCAAAAGAAAGAAATGAACAGCATTAAGAAAATATTTGAGAAGCCCTTTCAAAAATTATAGAGCAACATGAAATTGACGATAGTGATCACAGTCAACGAAGATGCCAAAAATTGAAAATGCAATAATTGTGTGATTGAATTTTCTAAAGCGGAGACCCAAACAGTAGAGCACAACAATGAAAAACAGAGAAAATTTTTAAATTATTAAGCTAAAGCAATACTTGTCTTTAAAAGTGAAAACTAAGTTTATAAAGAGAGAGAGAAAATCCCTCTGTTTATAGGCCACCAGTGAGTAGGACCTAGCAGCTCTAAAATCCTAAGACCAATGGCGCCATCTATAGAGCATACTGGGGAACGCTGGCGGCGTAGCGGTTACGTGTGGGCAGCAATTTGAAACTACCAGCTCAGAGGGAGAAAGAAGGTGCTTTCCACTCAGGTGAACAGTTGCAGTCTCAGAAGCACGCCCGAGGTTTACCCTGGCTTCTGAGTCAGAACAGACTCAAAGGCAGTGAGATTGATTTAGTATAGAGCATTCTTAAGGAAAACTTCTATGACAAGTGTGTACATGCAATCTTCATAATGAGTGTGTGATGTGGTGCATAGTCTCCATCCAACACTTTCATAACGTCTCAGTCAAATAAACATTAAAATGCATTATGCCATTATGAGTAAGAATTTGGCAACATGTATCAAAAATTTCAAAAGTTTGCCTGTATGATACTTGTACGAACCCATATTGGTTAAATAAATAGAAACATATATTCAAGGATTCATATACAAGGTATTTACTGTGCTTATTAAAGTCTTAAGGGTACAGCATAAAGGGCTGACTTCCAAAACCCACTAGGAGCTGTGAGTTGTACTCTGATATGCACGGAATCACTATGAATTAGAAGGACTCCGTGGCTCCTGGCTTTATGATGGCACTTATTATCATTAAAAATTGTCAAAACATCTGAGTGGCCAAAACAAAGGAACATTAAGCAGCTATTAAAGAGCTATTTCTATAATTATATGAGATTATATAGGCCACAAACTGTACATATAATACTAATGCTGCTTAAAATGACTATAGTGTCATGTGAGTACCACAAAATTCAGAATAGAAAATATAATACCTAATCATGGGAATAGTACTTAACACCAAAGGGTGAAACTATACTTAATTTTTCTTTCTTTGAACTTTTCTATAAATTCTTAGATTTCTATGACTGACATGAATTACTTTATTATCTAAATAAAATCGTTTAGAGATTCTTTGGCTTGTATCTCAGGTTTGAAATCAGTCTTTTTACTTCTGTGTGCTAGTCTGGGTAGATTAGAGAAACAAATTCATGGACATTCATATGTGTAAAAGAAAGAGATTTGTATAAAAGAGCAATTGTATGTTGAGAAACATCCCAGCCCGGTCCAGATCAAGTCCAAACATCCAATATTAGCCCATGTGTCCAATACTAGTTCATGAATTCCTCTTTAGACTTACACAGCCATGCAAAAGTGCTGAATGCAGGAAGATCACAGGCCAGTGGATAGAACGTCTTGTAGATCCAGTGATAACGGAAGTAGCTCAGCACTGCTTTCTTGTGGGTCTCCACCTGGCTCCTCCAGCTCCAGGGCTCTGGCTCTATCAGCAAGGCTCCATGTGGCTTCTCAACAGGAATGTCTCGCAAGTCAAGTAGAGAGTCTTCGTGGGTCTGGCCTCCACTGAGCTATTTATCTCCTTAGCGCCTCCAAATGAGATCATCAAGCAGTGACCAGATTGACAGGCTAAACTCCACCCTTTCACTCTTAATAATCTCAAATTGACACCAAATAATGTAACTACCACATCCTGTAAATAGTTACAGTCTCGGAAACCCACAGGAGCAGTCCACACTTTCCTATAGGGATGTTGCTATGACTCAGCATTGACTTGATGACAGTGAGCTGGTTGTGGTTTTTTTAAATAAAAAAATAGCTATGCATTCTTTCTTAAATTCATAAAGCAAAGTTATTCATTACTTTTTAAATTTCTCTGATTTAAAAATAATGCTTTTCAAAAATCAAGTTTTTCTTACATTTTATTTTGCATAAGTATTTTAGAGGACCAGTAATCACTATAAATAAAATATTTTTCTTGTGGAATCAGAGATTGGGGGAGCAAAATAAACTAATTGTCTAAATTATAACCAGGTCTAACTTTCTGCCACATCACTTCCACCGAATCTGGACATATATGGGCTGTGTCTAAACTTGTAGTGTCTTTGTCTATGGAACAAATTTAGGGAAATGCTATAGATTTAAGCAATGGAATGGGATGCTGATCCCAGAAATGCCTTCCAAGACTGTAACCCTTCACAGGAATACAAAGAAAGATTTCAAAACTGAAATACAAGTCCAGGAATCTCCATACTGCATCTGGACACTCAGTTGCTGTGATTTTATTTCACAAAATCACTCCAAATTTCAGTGAAGAACAAGTAAACATTAGGTTGCATTGCAACAATTGCAAGATATTCTTGAAATTTTGTTTCAAGAATATCTTGCAATTGTTGCAATGCAACCTAATGCAGGAATACACAAAAGGATACTTTTTTTTAACATTACTCAGTTATAAAAAATTTACCAATAGAAGGTACTGACACACCTACTATTTCAACCACAGCACATTTCAGGTGAAGTAGAGAATCATCGGACCGAAAACAAGTCTATGACATAGCCATTGTGTGTTCAATTACAAATATTAAACATCCAATTTTGCTCAACTAAATGTTTACATTTGTGTTTTTTATCCACTTGAGAAAAAGTTCATATAAAGAAGATAAAACAGATGAAGAAGTTTTGCACAGTAGCTAATGATCTCTACCTTGATTTTAAAAAATCATGTTTTCATTTTTCCTAACCAGTAAGAAGCTTGTGCTTATACAAGGTTTGCCTACATTCATCATTAACTTTTCTACTAAAAATCCAAGTGATTATAGTGAGGTGATTTTTCTTCTGTTAATGAGCCAATATGTAAGTACTGCTTCTATTCAATTAATCTTAACAAGCAAGCCAGTGCTTCAACATGGATTTTGATATGTGAAAAAATAATTCATTTTTTCAAACCTGATCCTGGCAGACCTTGCTTAACAACCTATAATTTGAAAAAGAGCCAACCAGAAGTCATTACCTCCTCGCCTCACTGCACCATAACTTCAATCCAAATACCCAAGTAAGGCGAAACAAATGATTTTCCAAGGTTTGTAAATGGTACAGAGAAGTGATCACGGTTTATGAAGATATCTATGAGTGAACAGGTAACGACTGGTTTAAAAGAGAGGTCTGTGCTGCTGGAAATTGTGCCTCCAATAATTAGCATCATTTGGATGTAAGCTTTACACATACTATCGCACTCAGGAAAACTGCCAGGAAACCAATGAGTTGAAATCATCAACATTTTGAATTACAATAGCTTCCAACAAGTTCTGTTTATCTATGATTTATTCATATTCTGCCATGTTCTTATTATGAACTAAGGGTGATGTACATAAATACAAAACTTAGTAACGAAATAACAGAGATCTACCATTTTTAAGAGGAATGGAGTTTCAGATTTTTTAAATGAAGTTCACACTAAACGTACTGTTCTGAAAATGCTTTGAAGCTATGCATCAGGTTCAGTAGCTTCCTCCTCCAATGCGTGTGTGTGTGTGTGTGTGTGTGTGTG
>NW_022103899.1:12143827-12202245 GCF_000313985.2 Echinops telfairi
TTGGAGCCATGTCTTTCTCCCTGGTCTGTTCTTAGTCTGGAGGCTTTGCTGAAACCTGTTCACTTGGATGACCCTGATGGCAGTTGCAGACCAGTGACATAACTTCCAGCATCACAGTAACACACCAGCTACCACATCGGGAGGCTGTCCCAGGCCTGGGCAGGGTTTTGCTCCATTGTGTACAGAATCACTATGGACCAAAACCAATTCAATGGCACCAAACAAAATCTAACAATAATGTAATGGCGCTATACTAGTTTTATGAAAATAATTAAGAAACTACTCTTTTCTGACAACTTAGTTGGGTGTATGTATTTGTCATGATTCATCAAACTGTAAACTTAAAATACATGTATGTTATTGAGTGAAAACTACAGCCCAGCAAAGAAATTAGCCCTCACCATTCTTGGTTATTGAAAGAAAGAGATGGAGAGGGTTGCAGATTGAAATATATATAATATATACAAAGATAAAATGACATTAAAATACTTCACACACAAAAAATGGCCAATGCAAGAAAATGGCAAAGATTGATAACTCTCAAAACTCAATGATGAGTATTTATAGATTTAATTATATTATTCCCTCTGCCTTTATGTATACTTGAAAATTTTCACACATCTTCTCAAATAAAAACTTGGGAACAACTATTGAATGTTAACATAAGAAAAATTCATCCTTGTGACAGTCTGGCCTGGTACTCATCCTCATGAGATCACTGAAGAGATAGGTGGCATAGCAAAGTGTGGTATTTTCCAGCTACCAGGGAAATTAGCATCTGGAAACTCAAGGGCTTTTCTTAAAACCAGCAGCCATCAAATTGAGGAGTCACCTAAGTCTACACAGAAGCACACTAGCATGTGTGATCTAAGGATTTTACACAATAAGATCAAAACCCAGAGCAGCAAAGTTACCAGTGCCTAAATTCTAAACACCCAGTTTGTGGAAAGCTATGGATGATAGTGGAAACCCCAGATCCATTAAAACCCTGCATGGATTGAGTCCCCAGTGAAACCCTGCTGCCAATAAGCTAGGAATGTGAACGGCCCCAATGTCTGACAAATAGCACTGTAGAGAAGTACTTAGCAACTGTACTTAGACTGAAATTTGAGACCTTGCCATTAGCTCTCCCTCTGGACTAATTTATCTTAAATTTTTCTTATCATTTGCTTTTTCTTAGATTGTCATCTTTCCCTGTTTTATATGATCATTGTTACTGGGTCTTCTTCTTCTTTTTTTTCCTCCTGTTCTTTGTTTGATATGTTTTTCTGTATAAAGACGCCAGAATTTATAAAGATGATAACTGAAATAATAACTACCTGGCAGCACATAAGGGGAAGTTAGGGAGTATGGGTATAAGGAAGACAATGTTCCAGAGTTGATAATGGTGGTAACTGCACAACTCTTCCTAATATGATAGAACTATTCGATTGTATAGGAGAAAGACAGAACTTGTCCAGTCCTGTACACAGTTACAGTCTTGGAATTGACAGTGGCTATTCTATGCTGTCCTATAGGATTACTACGAGTCCGCATTGATTTGGAGAGAAGCAGAACAGAGAGAGATAGAATTGTATGATGTATTAATTATAGATTAATAAAATTCATTTTTTAACTATAGGTTGTGATTTTTTAATATTTTACTGCTGATTTTAGGCATTTGAGAGAATTTAAATGTAATCAATACAATCTAAACTGCTAGTAAACTTACAAAATTACATCATATTTTGAGACAATCAAGATCTAAGGTATAAATTACAATATATCGGCTCTCAAATTCCAACACAGTTTCACTAAATTTCATAATCTTTCCTCCTCATTTGGGGAATTATTTCAACTTTATTAATGTGAGTGGCTTTTGCAGCCACAGAAGTGAAAATCAATTATTCCCACATTTCTGGTAAGACCTACATTATTTTAATTTCTATACAACTTCAACTTCCTTACTCTTACAAGTATCTTCCTGCTAATACCATTGGAAGGAGATTTCCCTCCCTTCTGTGAGATGATCTTCGGCAATCAAACCAGTACGATCTTATAGTTGATCTTAGTCATTCAGAGCCCCCTCTACTGATGAGCCCATTGAAATTCCCAAAGACAAATACTATCATGCCATTTGAATCAATACAGTGTGAAGGACTCAAATTTTAAAGCAGTACTTACCACCTATAAATTAGGTGGTATGTATTCTGAGAAAAGGAACATTTAAAGTACTTCTCGGAGGGTTTATAACATGTCCTTCTCTCTATGTAACAGATAGTCCTCTGCTCAATGTCAAGATCCCTGTTAGACTTGTGACTCTGTATGTTCCTTTTCCATCTTCTGGTGTTCATCGATACAAGCTGGGCGGGATAGACACTCTTACTGGGACAGTGACGGGACCGACAGTTCCTGCACGCAAGGGAAGGGCGGGGCAGTGAGCGGTGAGCCAATAATGACAGGTACGGGGGAATAGTAAGTGTTCTAAAATTGATGGCAAGGAGGGTGAGGCTTTTCTGGTCTTCTAGTCGTGCTTGATTAATCAAATTGTATCAAGAGGCATTAATGAGAAGTGAACAATGGGTCCACATAGTGGGGCGGGAGGAAAAGAAAAAGAGGAAAGAAGGAAAAACAGATGTGTGTATGCAAATACCGTGTGTACTAGAGCATAAGCTGGGTTTTTCAGCACATTTTTAATGCAGTTTTTGTGGTAAAATTAGGTGCCTCGGCTGATACCCAGGCCAGCTTATACTCGAGTATATACACTGTATATAAATATATGTATATTTGTTTATATATCTATATATGAGCAAATGCAACAAGGAAACAGATAGACTTTGGGCCTCTACTTAAATCTTACCTCAATACAAGAATGGTTTGTTCTAATATCGTGGCATTGTATGATACTCACCTCCCCGACATGATTGCAGGGAACAAAAGGGGTGCATAAGCACATGTGGTGAAGAAAGCTGATGGTGCCCAGCTATTAAAAGATATAGCATCTGGGGTCTTAAAGGCTTGTATTTAAACAAGCAGCCAGCTATCAAGGAAGCAACAAAACCTACATGGAAGAAGCACACTACCCTGTGTGATCATGAAGTGTTGATGGGAAGAGTTATCAGAAATTCAAAAACAAGCAACCAATTGATGTGAAGGGGCGTGCATGTAGTGGAGACCCAAAACCCACCTGTAAGATAATTGGACAGTCCCTCTCAGAAGGGGCCACATGGAAGGGATTATAATCCAGGAGGCAGTCTGGTACTGATGAACTATATAATTATCCTCCAGTTTGTTAATGTTTCCTCTCCTTACTATTAGGGTTTTATTTGTTTTACTTCATTAATCATGTTAGAACTGCATATGTTCATTTGTATATTTAAGATGTTTCCATACATGATAGCCAAGATAGATAACCCTTCAGAAACAGTAACATATGTAATGGTTCCCTGAGGTTATGGGAAGAATGGAGGGGAGGAGGAAGGGGGAATAGGGAATGGATAGCATTGATGACTGTATACAACAGAATTGTATGTGAATAGATATACTGGATAATGTATGATGTCAAAACAAAACAAAAACCTATTAGAGGGGGGAAAAAAGGCTGTGTGGGGGGGGTGGATTCCTGGGGTGGCGGTTGGAGAAGAGAGGGGATAAAAGGGAGCTGATATCTAGGAGTTCAAGAAGAAAGTAAATGTTTTGAAACTGATTGTGATAGCGATTGTGATAACAATTGTAAAATACTGCTTGATGTGCTTGAACTATGGAATGTTTTATTTGTAAGAGCTCCCAATAAAATAATTTTTTTAAAGAAACAAAGAATAATAAAGTACCTCTTCTCCTAACCCAGCAAATACCAGGTCTGGGTTTGAACCCCAGTCCTGCAGACTGAGTGTGGAACTTCAGCTGATGACTTAACCTCAATGTATGTGTTCATTTCTTCATCTTCCAAAGATGGGAATTAAATGAGATGACCTAAAATGTCTAGTACACTATTTAACAGACAGAAATTCAATAAACATTTCCAAGATGAACTTCTCTACCTTCACAGCATAATTTTTTTTCTTCCCTTTAATAGTTTCTTTGATTTTTTTTTTAATCTCTTCAGATCTAGCTTTCGTTTCTCTTTGGCTCCAATCCAGGATTTCTAGGTGGTCTTCCTATTATGTTCTTAGTGAGTTCTAAACCAGGGCTCCTGAGGATTGCCATCTGCCACAAACTCTTTCCGGCATGTACAGGGACTCCAATGAAAATATGACACCCAGGTCTGGACCTGGGGTTTCCTAGTCCCTGACATGAGTAATGCATTCGACACTTTAAACCACAGTTGAAGAAAATGTTATCATTACTTTGAAGCTATTCAAGAGCTAAAAAAAAATAAAATATTGGTTGATAATACAAGAGTACTATAAAATATGAGTTACTTCAGACATAAACCATGCAACCAATAAATATATGCAAAGAACTGTCTGCTGAAAATGAACACAGCGGCCGTGGTCCTGCCTGGTTCACAGAGTGCAGCTACGGTCAGGGTTGAGACAAGATGAGGACATTTTACTTAGCACATCTGACTTTTGTGCCACCGGAAGTTAGTACTTTAACGTCATTGACCCTCAATCCACCATTTATAAAAACCGATGTTAGTATCATACGATCTCAACATCCCTTCCTCTCCAAGAATTCAACAGAACAGTTATTTCCTCCATTTTACTGGAAAGGATAAAAAGAGCAATGTGTGCTACACAGCATTTCATTAGTGAATCATTGATCCATATGGCCTTTGCTTGTAACTATTGGGCCTATAATGATAGGTTAGCACCCCTTCTTTTTGTAAATAATATCTACATGATAGCAAAAAACATCAACACCAATGACTCCTGGGAAACTCTGCCTGCCTTCTTCGTGCTCATTATCCACACCTAAATGAGAGGCAATGGTGTCTGTGAGTAAACATATCTTTGGCTTACTGCTAATTTCTATCGAAATATATGTGATATATACAAAGCAGACATAAAGTAGATAGGTACTTTACATTCAACCTTCTGCTAGAAATTATTCATGCCAATTAACTAGAATGCTGAGGTGTCCCATTTATTTTCAAACGCTTATATTTTCAAACGCTTATTTTCTAGCACAGTAGGTTTAGAATTTCAAGAAGCAATGTCTGTTCTCTACCAAGCTCAAGAAAAAGCATTTGCTTTGAAATCTCTCTAAGATATTTTCTTAGCATGTTAGTTAATGTAGTCATTTCTTCATTTGTTCAGCTTTGAAAAATTACCTATGACTGTTAGGTGTTGATGGTATCAAGATGAATATGATAAAACCTCTGCTCTCTGGAAGCACTTGACTCAGTAAAAGAAGCAGATAAATATGCAAACAGTGGTCATTCACGTGGGTAAGAGATGTGCCAGAGCACAGGGAGAGGTTCCCGAGAAGCCAGAAAGCAATCACCAAAAGCTGTGACTACTCGGGGCCTGGCACAGAGCTGCTGCTGTCCAGAGTAAATGGTTTCACAGGACTTTCTTGGCTATGATCTTTATAGAAACAGATTGCCAGATCTTTCTTTTTATTAATAATTCATTGTGGTTGGGATGAAAGTTTGCACAGCAAATTAGACTTCCCCTGAAGAATTTTGAAACAAATTGTTCAGTGACATTACTTACACGGTTCACAATGTGTCAACTTTCTCCTAGTTTGCATTGTTGTTCTATTTCTAGAATTCTAGTTTCCCTCCTGTTTTTTGTTTGTTTTTTATGACTTAAATTTTATTATTATTTTATTGGGGGCTCTTACAGCTCTTATCAAAATCCATACATCCATTGTGTCGAGCACATTTCTGCATATGTTGCATCATCCTTTTCAAAACATTTTCTTTCTACTTCCGCCCTTCTTATCAGCTCCTCATTTTTTCCTCCCTCCCTCAGGAACCCTTGATAATTTATGAATTATTAATATTTTTATGTTACACTGCCTGCTCGCTCCCTTCACCCATGCTTCTGTTGTTCCTCCATCTTGGAGGGGGATGGTTATACTTCAATCATTGTGATTGGTTGCCCCTTTCTCCCTCTTCCTTCCCCCTGCTCTCATGGTATTGCTACTCCCATTACTGTTCCTGAGAGGTTTATCTGTCCTGCATTCCCTGGGTTGAGAGCTCTTATCTGCACCAGTGTACATGCTCTGGTCTACCCAGATTTTGTAAGGTAGAGTTGGGGTCATGATATGGGAGGAAGGAAGCATTAAAGAACTAGAGGAATGTTGCGTGTTTTGTCAGTCCTATACTGCACCCTGACTAGCTCATTCCTTCCTTGTGACACTTCTGTGAGGGGATGTCCAACTGTCTACAGATGGGCTTTGATTCTCTACTCCCCCCACCCCCGCCGTTTGTTCTGGGTCTTCTGGTGCCTGATACCTGATCCTGTCTACACTTCATGATCATACATGGTGTGTTCATTTCATGATGGCTTTGTTGCTTCCCAGCTAGATGGCTGCTTGTTTATCTTCAAACCTTTAAGACCCCAGGTGCTATATCTTTTGATAGCCAGGCACCATCAGTTTTGTTCATCACATTGCTTAAGCACCCATTTTGTCTTCAGTGATCTTGTCGGGAAGGTGAGCATCACAGAATGCCAGGTGATGAGAACAACGTGTTCTTGCACTGAGGGAGTACTTGAGAAGAAGTCCAATATCCATCTGCTTCCTTATTACTTAACATACATGTACAAAGAAATCTGTCCTATCATATATAAATAGATTTACATATGTACATACCTATATTTATACCTCTATAAATGTCCTTTGCCTCCTAGTTCTTTCTTCTATTTCCTTTTACTTTCCTCCTGTCCACTATCAAATTCAACCTTCTTTCAGCTCTCAGTAATTCCTCTCAGCTACACTGCAATTGATCAAGCCCCACCAGGCATCCTATGCCCTCCTCGCCATTGATTTTAGATCACTTGTTTTTCCCTTGTGCCTGGCTTTGTTGGCCTTCCTTTCCCCCAACCTCTCCCTCTCCCATGTCCCCCCAGAACAGTTGGTCCCATTGTTTTCTCCTCAGGATTGTTTATCCTGCCTGTCTTATCTAGATAGACATGAAAAAACAGAAACAAACAAAAAGAAAAACAAGAAAGAAAATCCTATAAATAGTACCAGGTATGTTTGTTGACCTTTATGAGCGGTTCTGGTTGAGTTTGATGAGGTGCCACACCCCGCCCTCAAAGTCTATTTTTGGATTCCTCAGGGATTCCATTGTTTTGCTCCCCTTGCTGCTCTGTTGCACACCCTCAGTGTTTTGCCCCAGTGTGGTGGGGTCAGATCAGGCACAATTCCCGCACTGTATCTCCAGTGTTGTCCCCTATAGCCCTATAGGTCAGTGAGGAGATGCTGTGTCTCATGGTGAGACCAGTCCTATCCCTGCCTGTTTATCTTCTCTCTATTTCTCTCTCTCTCTCTCTCTCTGTCTCTCTCTCTCACACTCTTTTAGTAATAGTTGATTTATGGTCTGTGGTAAAGTGAATTTTCTTAATGTGTCTCTTCTATTCATGTCTTTATTACTCCAAACAAATGATTAGATTGGATGAAGCAAATAGGGCACGTGTAGCACTAATAGAGAAGACTGGTCAGTTTTCATTAGAAGGATGAACCATCTTTGAAACAGGAGCAGAAAGAGAAATCCCCAGGCCATCAGAAGAGCATGTTCCAGACCTCGGTATGAAGTAATAGAAGCCAAGACCAAGAACACCAGAGATTGTGGAATGGAGACTACGGGATAGAGAAAGAGAAACATCCCCAAGACCATGGGACTATGAAACTAAGTGACTGATCTACAGGTAGACTTCCTGGTCCAAGGACACAGAGGCTGAAGAACCATGTGGCAGAAAGGCTGAGGATTAGAGAGAGACTTGTTCACTGGCTGAGGAGAGGTGTTGCTGGGGACCAATGTTTACTGTTGCTGACCTCTGGTAACCTATTAACTTCCCTAATGTTGCTAGGTCCCACTGAGTCAGTTTCTATTCATAATGACCCAATATAAAACAGAACAAAACACGGCCTGGTCCTGCACCACCTTCACAATTGTTCCTAGGTTTGAGCACATTCTTGCAGCCACTGTGTGAATCCATCTTGTCCAGGGCCTTCCTCTTTTTGGCTGCCGCTCTACTTTACCAAGCATGAAGTCCTTCTCCAGGGACAGGTCTCTCCTGATAATATTGCCAGTTTAATGAGAAAAAGATTCACCACCCTTACCTCTAAGGCACATTCTGGCTATACTTCTTCCAGTAGAGATCTGCTTATTCTTTTAGTAAACCATGGTACTTTCAAGACTCTTCACTAACATCAGCGGTTCTCAATCTTCCTAGTGCCTCGACCCTTCAATACAGTTCCTCATATTGTGGTGACCCCCAACCATAAGATTATTTTCGTTGCTACTTCATAACTGTAATTTTGCTACTGTTATAAATCGGGGAACCCCCATGAAAGGGTCATTCGACCCCAAAGGGGTCGTGACCCACAGGTTGTGAACCACTAACATCATAGCTCGAAGGCACCCATTGGTCCTCAATCTTCCTTATTCAATGTCCAATTTTCAGATGCATATGAGTCAATTGAAAATACCATGGTTTGGGTCAGGTATACTTTAGTCCTTCATATAGCATCCTTATTTTTCAACACTCAAAAGGAGTCTTCTGCAGTAAATTTACCTAACTTAATACTTCATTTGATCTCTGACTACTGATTCCTGCATTATTCAATATTTGGCACATAAAATCTCTCAATAATTCAACTAGAGGCTTGAATTTTTTTTTCTTGAGTTCTTTCTGTTTAATATATGCTAAGTTGGTTCTTCCTTTTTGATTTTCTAAACCTGGAAAAGTCCACATATATAGGTGCTTTTTGTGTCATTGAAAGCAGATATTTGCTATGACTTAGCCAATGGTCTTGACAATTTCTATTACGTGATCTCTAGCTTCATTTCTATAACCAAGGTCATACTTCCCAACTACTGTTTCTTCCTCTTTGTTTCCAACATTGTCTTTCAAAGCACCAATAATTGTCAATGCATCCTTATTGTGGGTTTCATCAATTTCAGACTGAAGATTTTTGTAACTTTCATCAATTTCTTCATTACTACCTTTAGTGATTGGTTCATAAATCTGAATAATAGTTGTATTGAATGGATTTCCTTGAATGTAGACAGATACTATTATATGATAAACAGCATTGTACTTAAAGATGGGTCTTATAATGTCCTTTCTGACAATGAATGTTAACACCATTCCTCTTGAATTTGACATTCCCAGCATACTAACAATATGATTTTCTGATTCAAAATAGCCAGTTCCCATCCATTTCATCTCCCTAGTGCCTCAGATATCAATCTTTATGTATTTCACTTCATTTTTGATGACTTCCAATTATCCTAGGTCCAAACTTTGTACATTCCAAGTTTTAACTGGTGAGAGATGTTTTCAGCTGTTTCTTTACATTTTGAGTCTCGCCCCATGAACAAATGGTTCCCAAGGCTTTCCTCCTGCAGGCTTTACTCCCTCACGGTCATTATTGCAGAGTCTACTTTGAGAAGGCAGCTCTTCTGCAGTTGTAGTTTGAATACTTTCTGACCTTAGGACTTAACCTTCTGGCAATATCTCTGACAATACTCTGTTCTATCCTTGAGGTTTTCAGTAACCAACAATGTTTTGATTTCTGATGTATAGGGCTTCTGATGCCTAATTCCTCTGAAGTGGACGACCTAGTACTTCTTTGTCATCTGTTTTCAGTTTTTAGTCCATCTTAAGCTGGACCCTCTGTTGAGACCTGTTCATTGTGAGTGACTGTGCTGGTATTTGAAATACCAGTGACATAGCAACACAGAAGTCACCATGGTACAACAAACTGACAGTCGTTGGACTTCCCTAATAAACCCCTACACTTGTGAGTATTGTCTGTGAGTTCTGCACGGCCATTGCAGTGAACTGTTAATGCAGCATAACAGTGGAGGGCAGGTTCAGGAGGGTCCTCTGGTCTCTTGTCAGTCCTCTAGGTCAGTTGGTCCAGTAAACCTGAACTTTTTAAGGATTTCAGTTCCATTCTATATTTTTCTACCATTCTATCAGTGTCAATCTCTTGTTCTCTGATCAGCACAGACCATAGTGGTAGCAAGGCATCATCTGGCTCTTTTGGTTGCCAAGAGGTGATGTTGTGGGTGGTGCAGGCTACAGTCCTGCTAATCAGTTTCCGCTGTGGGACTTTGGTTTCCTTCTTTTTATTTTGTTCCTGCAAGTAAGGACTAATAGCTGTATCTTATCTTGTGCTCACAAGCTTTTAAGACATCTTTCTCCTGTAGAGTGCTGGTAGTTTCAAACTGCTGACTTTCAGTTAGTACCCAACATACAACAACTTCACCTCCAGAGCTCATCACTTACACTTCAAGGCTATCCTAAAGACCATTCTTTTTTAAAGCTGTACTTGACTCCTTGTTTTCCTGTTAGCTGTCTCACTTTCAAATCACCATTGTATTAGCTTGAATTGTCTTAGCCTGTTTTGTAATTATCTTTGTATTCCATACAGGGAAGGAAAATAAACTCTCACTAGTCTTGAACTCAATAGACTTATGTAGTAGGGAATTCGATAGATTCTCCCATGTACAAAAATAATATTCCTCGCATTGAAATAAATTCACCTTGGGCATTTTTTCATTACATAATTCACATTCAAGTTGATATTATTAGTGAAAATCAAACATCAATATTCTACTTCATAGGCTTCTCTTGCATCCAGATGCCTTAAACATATTGTGAATAAACTGCCTTTTCTTTTAAGAAAGTTACTTTGAATAACTATTAACCTGTAACACCCCAAGTTTGAGGTAAATATGATTAACTCATTAAAATTATAATCACTGCCTTCCTGGCTATATGGCTGTGCATATTCAGTGATGTTTTCAGTGAAACATGATGAAAATATTGTATACTGAATGAATGGGTTCAATGGGTAAGTCAGATGTTACAAGCTTCCATCTTAAATAAGCAGATTCACTGCCCTCGTAAATGCTGACTCACAGCAACCCTGTAAGTCAGGGTAGAACCACCCCTGTGAGTTTCTGAGACTGTGACTCTTGACAGAAATAAAAAGAAAAGCCTGGTCTTTCTCCCGTCAAACAGCTAGTGCTTTTGAACTGCTGCCCTTGCCTATCACAGCCCATGTGTAAACACTATGCTATGGAGGGTCACTAATTAAAATTAGTTCTGGCCTGGTGGAGTTTGTTCAAATGCAATGTAGCTGAGAGAAATTACTGAGAGCCGAATGAAGGTCGAACACAATAGTGGGACAGGAGGAAAGTACAAAGAAATAGAGGAAAGAACTAGGAGGAAAAAGACATTTATAGAGGTATAACTATAGGCAGGTATATATGTAAATATATTAATATATAATGATAGGGATATAGGTCTATGTACATATATTTAAATGTTAAGTATTAAGGTAGCAGACAGACATTGAGCCTCAACTTAAGCACTCCCTCAACACAAGAACACTTTATTCTAATAACCTGGCATTCTGTGATGCTTGCCTTCCCGACACAATTGCTGACGTCAAAATGGGTGCATAATCAAATGTGTTGATGAAAGCTGATGGTGCCCAGCTATTAGAAGATACTGTGTCTTGGGTCTTAAAGGCTTGAAGTTAAACAAATGGCCATCTAGTAGGGAAGCAGCAAAGCCCACATGAAAGAAGCACATCAGCCCATGCGATCAAGAGGTGTTGATAGGCTCAGGTATAAGAAGACCCAAAACAACTATATCGATGCAAATGGTGGGGGTCAGAGCAGAGACCCAAATCCCATCTGTAGACAATTGGTCATCCCCTCACAGAAGGGTCACAAGGAAGGAACAAGTCAGCCAAGGCAACACAGCACCAATGACAAAGCACACAACTTTCTTCTAGCTCTTTAATGCTCCCCCTCCCCCCTACTATCAGGACCCCAGTTTTACCTTACAAATAAGGCTAGACTGGAGTGTGTACACTAGTACAGATAAGAGCTCTAAACACATGGAATCTAAGACAAGTAGACCCCTCAGGAAAAGTAATGGGAGTATACATGCCATGAAGGTAGGGGGAAGGTGACGGGAGAAGGGGGAAAAACGGGGAACCAATTGCAATGATCATCATTTAATGCCATCCCCCAGGCACTGAACAACAGAAATGTGGGTGAAGGGAGACAGTAGACGGTGTAAAATATGAATATAATAATAATTTATAATTTGTCAAGGGTTCATGAGGGTATGGGGATGAGGACGGGAGAGGAAAAATGAGGAGCTGATACCAAGGGCTCAAGTAGAAAGAAAATGTTTTGAAAAGGATGATGGCAACATGTACAAATGTACTTGACACAATGGATGTAGAAGCTGTATAAGAGCTGTAAAAGCCCCCGATAAAATGATTTATTTTTAAAAAGTAAATTAATTCGGATAATCTCTCCTTGAACCATTACGATCTTATTAGACTTAAGTATTTGATAAATTACTTTATAAAAGCATGCTCTCTACATAGCTTTCAGGAATTGGCAGGAGCAAAATATTCCTAAAAGCTGTTTTATATTTAAACACTACAAATGTATCCATTTCAGGATACATTTCTGAAAGGATTCGTAATTCTTAATTAATTAATTAATTCTTAATTCTATAAAATTTACTTTGATCCCAGAACAATTTACAACTCTCGGCAAAATATTATCTTGGTGATAACTTACTCTATTAAACTTTACAGTAAATTGGAAGAGAAACAAGTTTATAACATGCTTTTAAAAGGCTGTCCAGATGAAAACACAGATAAGATGGTGACAGCAGTGGGTTTGACCCTTAAAGTTAAAAGTCTGATACTGATTTGTAGGCATACATCACTCACATTGAAGGTACAAATGAAGTCAGAAAAGCCACAAGGGAGTAGGACAATTGATATTTTTCAAAGCATAAATAAAAACGGATGTTCTACTGTACAAACTTCTAGCCAATTCACAATAAAAAGTTAAAAATACAAAAACGTCAAGACTGAAGATGAAAAATAAGGCAAAAGAAAACTCCCAAACACAATTTAGGAAAAGATAGTTTATTTTTCTATCTTTTAAAAAAATTATTATTTTATTTATTTATTTATTTATTTTTCTATCTATAAAAGGACATGTTAGAAATTAGAACCAATGTATTCGAATGTCCTGATGATACAGGAGGAGAAAGCTTTAAGACACTAATCATTTCCAATGCTTTAGTCTGAAAAATAAAACCCATGAGTTCGTCACGGAGACTGCTAAGAGAGTAGTTCACTGGAGAGGAAAGGGTGACTGTAGAGCGGCAAAGGCATATAGTTTACTCTTTGGGAAAGATTAATTGCAAAAGGGAAGTTAGAAACATTACAGCTCAAAGGTAAATTTGAGTTAAAGAAAGGTTTTAGTTATGACTGTTCTGGTCTTTTTTGCTTCTGTTTTTGTGTGGTTGATGTTATTGTTTGGCTTGGGTGTGCTTCATTTTGATTTTGATTAATACTATGTATATCATTAAGTCTCCTGTCTTTTTTTGAGGAGCCTTGGTGATGTAATGGGTTATGCACTAAGTTGCTAACCACAAGCAGTCCAAACCCAGGAGCTGGAGACTGAGGAGTTCTCTGTCCTGTCAGGTCCCCGGGACTCAGAACAGACTCAATGGCAGTGAGCTGTTAGTGGGTTAGTGGGTTATCCTTCACACGGTCCCCCCAATTCCACTCTGCATGGTCACGGAGTCGCTTCAAGACTCTGCTTCCCAAAGTCACGGTACCTTCCCAGGGACTCAAAGTAAGACATCACTGTGGTTTGTGCTGCACTTAACATTTGAGTTTCTGTGTTTAAAATCGTTGCTCATTGTATACTTTTTGAAACGTCTTCTTTTTAGGTTTGTATGACTCACTCCCACTTTCCCACTCCCTCATTCATCAGAATTCTGTACTCTCTCTCTCTAATCTAAATGTTAGAGTGCTACAATGTTGGCTATGGGCCTCCATCTGGTTTTTAAACACGTCTTATCTCTAGTATATCCCATTGCCTTAAATATCATTTTAACTCAATAGCTAAACTCTATACCTGTTCTAGACATCTCTCATATATTCAACTGCCTCTTTGACATCTCCACCAGCCATCGAGGAGGCATCTCAAACATTATATGCTAAAAAGAAAATCCTCAATCTCTCTGCCCCCACACTCTTTAACTCCCCTCCCTCATCCCTTCATCGTGTCTCCCTCACCTCAGGGAACTATACTATCACCCCTTCAGTTACTCAAGTCAAAAACCTGGGATCATTGTTGATTTCTCACCTTCAATCCATCATCTAATTCTATTGACTTTACTTCTCAAAGCATCCCTTACTGATCCCTGTTGCTAAACCGCCACTACTACTACCTCAGGCCAAATCAGGATCATCTCCCACATCCTAGTTTCTTTATGCCTACACTGTGATCCTACTTTAACCCATTTTCCTACACTTGATAACAGATAAAGAAATGTTTAAAAATATACATCAGACCATACCACTGCCTTACCCATTATACCTAAAATGAAGTCTACAATATTCTATTTATAGGCTGTCCTAAAATTTTGTACACCATGAAGCCTTTGCCTACTTTTTAATCTTATTTCATGCCTCTGTTCACCTTGCCCATTATGCTCCGGACACAGCATCAGTTCATAGTCCCTGTGCATAGAATTCACTTTCCTCTGAATGTTGATTTGTGGACTCTTGTCATTCAACTGCATCTGGTTATCTTTATAAGTATAGAGAAAAAAATTCACTTCCTATCTATAGATAAAATAAAGACATCATTTTCAGATTACATTTCTATCTGATTAAATGTATCATACTCCACTGTTCTTCGGCAAGGTCTTTATGAATCACCCTTGCTGCTTCTTTTAAATGTTTTATGGTGTCACTAACCTCTGACAGGCCTCCAGAAAATCAGTATTGCTGTTGTTCACAATGATGACAAGGAGAAGCACTTCCAGGAGCTTCCATTTGGCCTGCCCAGGGAACTAATATGGGGGTTCTGCTAATAGTTGAGTTTACCTTCCTAACTATTGTCTGCCACTTGTCGTCAGTTTGTCATCCTGTGGTGACTTCAGTGTTGCAGTGAGGCCGGAATCTATGTCACTAGCATTTCACATTCAAGCATGACCACCCAAAGTGAACAGGTTTCAGCAGGGCTTCCAGACTAAGAATTGACTACAAAGAAGGAAATGGTTGCCCGTTTTGGAGGAAGGAGCCATTGAACACCCGAGGATGGAATATTGTCAGACACTGGAGGCCTAATGCATGGAAGCAGAACACTGTCAGACATGAGGCCAGAGGATGGGCCTCTTGGGTGGAAGGTGCTCTAAATGTGCCTGAGGAGGAGCTGCTTTCTCAAAATAGAGCTGATCGTGCTGATGTGATTGGATTGAAGCCTGGTAGAGTGGAGCCTTCAGGGTCTTCATTTGGTGATGGAGTAGGACTTAAAATGAGAAGAAACAAGTACAAAAACTATAACTTGAAATGTATGAAGTATGAATCTGGGAAACATGAAAGTCCTCAAAAATAAAGTGGAATGCATAAAGATCGATAGCCTCAACCATCATCAAGATATTAAAGAGCTGAAATGGACTGGTATTGGCCTTTTTGAATCAGAAGATCATCTGGTTTACTATACTGGGAATGACATAACCAAGAGGAGTGGGGCTGCATTCATCATCAGATAGGACAGTTCTAGATCCATGTTCAAGTATACTGCTGTCTGTAACAATTAGGACTTTGCATTCAAGGAAATTCGATCAATAAAATTAAAATTTAATTTTGTGCAAAACCCACAAAAGCTAATCGTGAAGAAAATGAAGAACTCTACCAGCATCTTCCATCTGAAATAAATCAAACATGAAATCAAGATGCATTGATAAGTATTGGCAATTGGAAAGCACAAGTTGGAAACAAAGAGGAAGGAACAGTTGGAAAATAGAGTCTTGGTGATAGAAACAAAGCTGAAGATCACATGATGTAGAATTTACCATGGAGTTGATTCCCACTCACAGTGACATTACAGTACAGAGTAGAACTGATTCTTTGGGTTTTGAGACTGTAGACCTTTATGAGAGTAAAGAGCCTGCTCTTTCTCCCAAGAAGTTGCTGATGGATTTGCACTGGTGATGTAGCAGGTTACACATTGTGCTGCTAAGCATATGTCAGCTGTTCAGAGCCACGAGCTACTTTAGCAGAAGAAGATCTACCCTGTTCACAGGGTCACTATACGTAAGAATTGGCTCGTGACATAGAGTGACCTTGTGGCTAGCAACGCAACACTTAGCCCATGTGCCCTAGAGCTCCTTAGAACAATCATTAAAGGGAAAGAAAGAAAAATGCACCGCCAACCTCGAGGGCAGGGTAGAACTGCCCCTGTGAGTTTGCAGACTGTAGCTCTGTATTGGAATAGGATCCCTGTCTTGTTCCTGGGGAGAAAGACACAGTATCCGCTTGAGCAACAGCTGACTCCATCTATGTCCATTATCTTTACCCCATAAAGCCTGTTGTAAACATTCAAGGTACATACAATGGTCCATAATAACAAATGGGAACTACCTTGTACTTACATCAAAATATCATTATTAACATTGTATTATTATGTTAAAAATGTTTTAGTGTACCTGGAAATGCTTCTTTAATTATGTTTTGAGTAGAACAATAGTATATTTTATATCTATTTATTTATCTACATTTAAATATTATTTATATAATAAATAGATTGCTTATTTATATTTATTATCTATTAAATATGTTATTTATTTTATATACTTATAACAAACATTTATTATCTATTAGATAATAAAACAAGTATTTGACAAATGTAACATATATACTTCACATAACTGTACTTAACTGTTCTCATTTACAACCAAAAAAAGACTTAAAATTAGGCTTAGGAATAGAACTTACTTACAGAGCAGAAGCCCCATACTCAACCGCATCAGTACTCGACATAATCAGATTTTGACGCAAAATGTTGAGAAAATTTTGCAACGGAGCTCAAACAAAACATCAGCGTCCTACCCGGCACACGTGATTTTTATAAACAAAAGCAGCTGGTGTTTCAGCCACAGGCTTTAGTTGGCGTTCTTAGTACGCGTTGTTTAAACCTTTTGCAGCTGTGTTCCATGGGTTTTGCTATAATTTTCTTAGCTTTTGTCGATTTTAGTACCGTTTTCAGATAAAAAACATAGTCCTAAGAGAGTTTTTTGAAAAGAATCATCATGATAAGGAACTGGTTAACCGTGTTATCAATATTGTTGATGATATTTTAGCAAACACTTTTGGAAAACAGTTAAGGAAATGCCAACAGCAGACCACATTAGGCAGATTTTTTTTTTTTTTTAAGATAAAGCCAGCCAGGTCCTCGTGTAAAATGGCAAAGAAAGGAAAAAACTCCTAAAAATCAGGTGCCAGTTGATTTGATGGAAGGGGATTCCCCTTGCAAACAATGACTCTCTCTCCATCCCTCCTCTCCACATTGGTGTCCACAGATCCAGATCCTCATCCATCTCAAGATATGGGTCATACTATAGTTGTTAAAAACTTTTTTAATGTTGTGTTTTTTATTTAAATTATATTATTTAACTCTGAATTTATTTACTTTGAAATTTCTGTGTAATGTTTTGATATAAAAAGGCAAGGTTAGGGTAAAAACTTGGTGGTCAAGAATGGATTAATCCATTTTCAGTTATTTCTTTTCAGAAAATTTGATTTGGAACTCGACTGCATCGCCTCTCGATGCTCCTTCTAGAATGGATTAGCATCGAGGTCCAGGGTTCTTCTGTAGTACAGGGACTGCTTGTGTGTAATTAATATGGTGTTCATATGATGGTCAAATCATTTAATGGACTGCTTTACAGAACATGGACATTAAGCAACACAGATATATAACAATATTACAGTATTTCTACGTAGTCTAGCTTCTCTAGAATCCATTCCTATATTTTCTTCCAATACAAATTTGCAAGTACCTGTATTATAATTTGGGGCATATTGTGTATCTCTTACATATTATACCCATCTCTCTGGTCCTATTGGGCTTTGAGTCTAGTTAAAGGGTTAGAAGAAATGTAAGGGAGTAGACTGAGAAATGAGAATGATCAGTATAACTTGAAAAGTGATAACTTCAATAAATCTAATTATAGGAACTGATATAAATACATATTTTATATAAAATACCTGGGTCTTGGTTATTTTATTAGTATAATGAATATATTCTAATGAAATGATTATATTCTCAATAACAACCAAATTAATATAATTTTTAAATTTTATTTCTTTATTTTTTATTAATCATTTTATTAGGGCGCTCTTAGAAATCTTAGAACAATCCACCATTCAGTTGTATTAAGCTCACTTGTATATATGTTGCCATCAACATTTTCAAAACAATAAATTAATTTCAAATCAGTTACTGTAATCTTAACAGGAAGGAGAATGACTTTATTTAATTATATAGATATGTACTTGATTTCCATTAGAATATATATACACACACATATACAGCCACAAATACAAGGGGACTCTTCTTGTCATTCAAGAGGTTCATAAAAAAAATTTAATGGCAATATATAGAATTCTTCCTTGAAATTTTTGCAGCCCCCTTGTATAGTCAATGCATAATAATCAATGTACACAATTATTGTGCACCCTCTGGAGTATTCCTTTGGACAAGAATGCCAAGTTGGTCTCTCTTCATAGAACATAATTACAATATGAGAGCACTTTATGTTTGCCCCTTTTACTGGCACCAAATCTGCTTCATCTGAATCTTTTATGAGAAACATTAATTCTCATCTGCTGTCTATGGCACAAATTATTCTTTCAAGATCAAGACTTCTGGCAAAGCCTCTTGGTTTGTCAGAGCATCTCTTTTCTTCTTTAATTTGATGTCATCTAAATTTTCTTCAGGTTCCAAAGTATTGTCAGCATCTGTAAAGCCCTTCCACTTTGGGAAATCACTTTCCTATTCACTAAACTTTGATACATTTTCTACCACAAATTCTTCAAGTTCTGTTTCTTCAACTTTTTGACTGTTAGCGTTCTGTTTCTTTACCATATTTTTCAATGTAGTTTTAATAAATACTGTTTTAATTCTTCAGTGACTCCAGGTCCAGGCCGACAGCATCGCTAGTTATAGGTCCTTTGTGCAAGGGGAAGATAATGTCCTTAGGCAGGCACGGGGACTAATTACATCTATTGGTAAGAGGAAGTCCAGGGGAATCTGGAAAACTTTAACTGGAACTAGTTAAGGAAGAGCATTTGGGAAAATATCGTCCCTGGTCTTGGGATAGTGGTGACCAGCCATCACAAATTGTGATACGAAGTCAGATGCTGAAAAACTTTGTAACACAAAGGTTAGCAAAGTTAATTGCCCCCACTCCAGCACATGCTTAGTTTGAATTTTACTGGTTAAAGTAAAATTAAGACTTCAATGTCAAAATGCAGATTTATTTGGGAGTGCAGGGCCATAGTTTCAGGGGACAACAAGGCCAACTGGCATAAGAGAGTCCACAAAGAGAATGTTCCACATAAACTTGGGTGAGTACTGTGACTGGTGTGAAAACGTGTGCCCGGCCATCCAAGGTCTGTCCTATCTCAGACCAGAGTAGAGTGAACAAAATCAAAGATGCAAGGTAACAGTCCAAAGGACTAAAACCTAGTCTCCCCAACTCTGAGACCAGAAGAATTAAATGGTGATTTAATGGCTACTAGCTTCCATTGGTGATAATTCTGAAAGGGATAGTCATAGGAGGCCCCACATAGAGTGAGAGAAAATATATGGAACGAAACTTAAAATCATAAAAAAAAGACAGGGTTTATCGGTTTGATACAGATTGGTGGAATCCCCAAGACTAGACACCCTTCAGGCCTGGAACCCCACCCACCCACCACTCTCCTCCCCAACATATCCCAATGCCCTATGGCAAAACAATTTCCAGGTCTTTAAGGTGAGCCATAAGGAGGCACTATTTCCTATAACAATCAATCATATGAAATCAAAGGCGCAGCAATTGTTCGGGGATAAAGTTTAGAAGGCAATAAAATCGTAAGTTGAAGGAAAAAGGAAAAGGGTGACCAGAGGGAGCAAGTAGAAAGAGTATTATTACCTTGTGGGGATTACAACCCATGTCACAAACAAATTGTGCATTAATTGTTGAATGGAAAGCCAAGTTACTCTGTAGACTTTCACTCAGATCGTAATAAAAGCTTTTAAATATGCAAATGTATAAAGTATCATACAACATCTGGGCAAATTTCAATAAGAGACTTTCCTAAGATTGAGTTCTAAAACGGAGGAGAAAAGAGTAAAGAACATAGGAACTTTAGGATCCTTTGAAGGGCCGATACCACCAAGTAAAATCATGTGAAGAAAACTGTAAAACCTGATATTGGAGTGGAGAGTAGACGAGCCAAGAAACCAACAACAAACTGCGCTTGAGCCATCTCTGACCCAGCGCAGCCCGCTAGCTAGAGTAGAGCTGCCCTGTGAGTTTCCAAGACTAACCATTGGTGGGAGTAGAAAGCCTCATCTCTCTCCCTCAGCTGCTGGCTTCCAACTGCTCACCTTCCGGTTAGTCCCTTAGCATGTGACCTCTGCACCACCAGGGTGCCTTTGTGCCCCTACAGGGAAGGGGAAATGGACTGAGGGGAAAGTTGGGTACAATTCCGAGATAAAATGAATGCAATTTTATAAGCTATACCTGTTATACAAATATTTCATCTTTACAATATCATTGGTTTTAAAATTATATTATTTTACCCTGAAAAAGGGCCATTTTATTTCATAATTTAACTTTTAATCAAGGGAGCATAACATAAACAAGTTTAACCAGGAAACATGAGAAAGCCAATTGTGTGTTTATCAGATAAATTTGAATTCCACTCTGCTCCTCTTAATAGTAGATGAGAATTTGCTTTTTATGGCTCCCTCTTACCAAAAGAAAGCAAACGTGCTTCCAGCCACCACCCCCACCCCCTTCCTAAGTAAAGTCATTTACCAGCTGTTGATCTGTAGAGGTCAGTGATCTGGGAGCAGCCATGCAATTGGGAGAGCTGGATCTCTTGAGGTGTTTATCAGGAATATGAAAGAACTGCTGCAAGGCTGGGCTAGCACACACACAAATCCGCAAAGCTTGAGTCCCTAATTCCTTTCACTTGCTATTGGAAGGGACCCCAGGGGATATAAAAGAAAGTGCAAAGTTCCCAAAGAAAATGCCTAGGCAAAATTGCCTGCATGATACAAGAAAGAAAAAAAAAAGATAGCTTGATAAAGAAAAAAGAGAGGATTAAGATAAACACCAGAGTTTTCAGAACACAATCAGGAGGACTGAGACCAGTAATCCCTTGTTGATATATGATAGGAAGCACCGATGCAAAGAGGCTTTCCAGAGACTGGCAGTATGAACTGAATTCACTGAAGAACATTATTTACCTGTGCTTCGTCTCTGAATGTACTCTGTAGGAAATAATGAGGGAGATCAGAAACTTCAATCTTACTGACAGTGCCTGGGGATGATGCTAAAAGATTGTACAGGCAACTTCATCCTAAAGTTCTGCTTTCTCTTGTTATAAATTGCCTTTAAAAAATAATACTTCAGTGCTGGTATTTTTCAACTGGTCTCTTGGTGACTATTGTAAGGAAGACTGAGCAGAATCTATTCAACTGTTTTCTGTATCTCATCTAGTAAATATTTATTTTTTCCCAATATTAATCCATAAACCTGTCATAATCTGATTCCCCATACTGATCAAAATACATTCCCTGGGACTTAGGATTTGATATATTCTGTAAACACAATAAATAGTAATTTAATGTTTTAACAAAACAAAATAAAAAATAGAAGAGCAGGAAAGATATACACACAATAAATGTTCCTGTTGATGTCAGCTGCTGTCATGTCAGTTCTAAGTCAGAGAGATCCTGGGCACAACAAAATAAAACCAGCCTCACAACTGTTGCTAAATTTGACCGCATTGTTGCAGACACTGTGTCAATCCGTCTTGTTGAGGGTCTTCCTCTTTTTCATTGATCTATCATTTGCCAAGTGGTATGCCCTTCTCCAGGGACTGGTTCCTTCTGACAACATGCCAAACCATGGTACACAAAAATCTCACACCAGCACAAGTCACACACACTGGTAAGACACATTTATTATGAGAGAACCATTTTATCTTTACAAGGACTAAATTAGTTTGCATGATGTCAAATATTTCCTACCATCTTCTCTGTTATCTTACTAACATAGACCTTTACACAATGGAAGATTTCTCTTTGGATTAAAACATTAAAAAGGGTGGTTTCATATTCTTTTCAAGTATTTGAAATATTTCATAAGACATTAAGAAAAATTAGGCAATATAATGTAGGGGCAGGAAACATATTTGTGCTCATTTTAGTTAGGAACTATCAAGACACTACCCAGTCCCACGCTATCCTCACAATCTTGTTTGGTTTGAGCTCCTGGTTGCAGCTGCAGTATCCATCCATCCATCCATCAACTCAAGGGTCTTCCTCCTCATTGATTCTCTACATTACCAAGAGGGTGGACTTTTCCAATATTTAGTCTCTCTTGGTTGTACTTCCAAGACAGATTTGTCCGTTTTTCTGGAATGCCATGCTATTTTCAAAATTCTTTGCCAACACTACAATTCAAATGCATCAGTTTTCCTGAAGTCTTCCTTATTCATTGTCCAACGTCCAGATTCATGTGCAGTGATGTTAGAATATTATGGGTTGGGTCAGGCACCTCTTAGCTATCAAAGTGACACCTTTGCTCTCCAACACTTTAAAGAGGTCTTGTGTTGCACATTTGAACAATGAACTATACATTGTTTGCTTTCTTTACTGCTGCTTCCATAGGTATTGAGTGTGAATATGACCAAAGTAGAATCCTTGACAACTGCAATCTTTTATTCATTTATCATGATTCGGTCCGTTAGTCCAGTGGTCAGGACTTGGGTTTTCTTTATATTGAGTGGAAATCTGTACTGACGGTTGCAGTGTTTCATTTTCATCAGCAAATTTTTCAAGTCCCCCTCACTCCCATCTACATATTGAAGGTTGTTCATCAGACTTCCTCCAGTCTTCGTGCCACATGCTTTTATATAGTCCATCTTCATGGGTTCTTTTATTTGCAAACAGATTGAATAAATAGGTGACACACACCCTTCAGGATTTAAAAATGCAGGATTCCCTTTTTCTATTTGAAGGAGTGTCTCTTGGTCCGTGTACAGCTTCCACCAAGCAGAATTTGGTATTCTGTAATGCCTATTCCTTGAAATGGTATCCGGAGTTCGGTGTGATCCACACAGCTGAATGTTTTTGCACAGACTATAAAATGCAAGTAGACAGCTTTCTCATATCCTCTGCTTTCAACCAAGATAATCTGATAAGCAAACTTTCATAATCGGAGGAAGCAATGATATCCCTCTTGCTACATCCTCTCCTGACTCCATCTTGAATTTCTGAGAGCTTCATGACAATATGCTGCTGCACCCATTGTGGAATTATCCACAACAAAATTTTACTTGCGTGCAATATTAATAATATTATCCAATAATGTCCACATTGTTTCACCTTCCTTTAGAATGGATACAAATATATATTTCTTCCAAACAGTGACCAGGTAGCTGTCTTCCAAGTTGCTTGGCATACACTAATGAACGCTTCCAGTGCTGCCTCAGCTTCCTGACCTATTTCAATGAGTATTCTGTCGGTTTGTGGAGACTTGTTCTCACTAATGCCATCAGTGCAGCTTGGACTTCTTTCCTTATTATCATTGGTCCCCGATCATACATGACCTCTGGAAATGGTTGAGCACTGACCAACTCTTTTGGCTACCATGACTGTGCACTTCCTCCCGCTTCCTTTAATGTTTATCACGTCATTCAATATGCTCCTGATAGAGCCTTCCATATTACCCTTGAACCTTGGGTTATTTCTTCAGTCTTCAGCTTGAGATATGCTGCATTTGTTCTTCTTTGGGGGGTTTCTAACTCCAGGTCTTTGTGCACTTCATTGTAATGCGTTACTTTGTCTTCCTTAGCTGCCCTTTGACAATTTCCGGTCAGCTTTTACTTCGTCTTTTCCTCCAGTCCCTCTAATTACTTTACTTTCAAAAGTAGGTTTCAGAGTTTCTTCTGAAATGCACATTGTCTTCCTTCCATTCTTGTGTTTTTGATGACCCTTAGCTTTTTCCGGGTGTGACGTCCTTGGTGTCATCCCGTACTCGGGAGGTCATTAAGGTTCAGCATGTTGAATATGTTCTTAAATGTCCTTTATACTCAGATGGGATCGAATCACGATGCTATTTTGACTCTTGTGTACTTGTTTTCATTTTCTTCAACTTCTACCTGAAATCACTTACAACCAATTGATGGGCTGTTCAACAGGTAGTTCCTGGTTTCATTTGATTAATGGGATTGAATTTCCCCATTGTCTCTTTCCACAGATGTAGTTGATTTGATTCCTCTATATTTCAACTAAGTATATAGTCACCAATTATGCTGTTGAAAAAAAAATGTTTGCAATAAAGAAGTCATTGGTCTCACAAATTTCTATCATGGGACTTCGAGCTTACTTTCTATCACTAATGTCCTATTTTTCAACTACTGATCCTCTTTGTTTCCAACATTCACATTCCAATTATCAATGCATCTTAATTTTAAGTTGGATCGATTTCAGATGGACAAAGTTGGTATAATTCTTTGATTTCTTCATCTCTAGCTTTAGTGTTCAGTGTGTAAATATTAGTAATAATTGTATTAACTGGACTTCCTTTTAGGTGTAGAACTATCTGTGGTAAGTTCTTTTTAAATATGCCATGCTTTAAAACTGCATTTTTAATATTAGTTATTTAAGTAATCCCCAAGAGTTAAAAAAAATTATGTCTTGCTGTCAATATCAAGATTTCTTATGATTTATCCAGCTCTTTGTAATGATAATATCTGAAATTACTATCCAGTTTTTAAATAAATATCCTTTGGTGCTCTGTAAAAATTCTTAATTTTTTTAATACTGAAAAATTCTGAACACTGAGTGTAAGAGAACAAAAGCCAAGTACGTTTATGAGTATTGAGTACAGAGAGATGCAATCAAAGTCCTCATCATTATTTGACACTCTCTTCTAATGTTTTCAGCAAATTAAATCCCATTTATAAGCACTGGCTGATTACAGGAAATAATTATAAGTACTAGGATGTAACTGTGTAAACTACAAGATGCTTATTAATTTTTCTGACAATTTAATAGTGCTACATACTAGTCTAATGTGTTCAGAAAAAAGGAGAGATACTAAGGTGTGAGGGTTTTTTACTCACTATAAGTTACAATATCTTGTAGGTGCCTGGTTGACATCTATTAATATAATATTTATGAAGAGACTTCAAAAAGCTCATGGAAATGAAATTAGATAATAATGAAAAATTTCCATGAACCTTTCTGAAGCTTTCTTGTGTATATAATTTTGCAGTGGTGATATTCAGAATACTTAAACAGTATGTCATGGTGTGAAAACCTTGAAGAGGCCCTATCTGACCTCCTTGGGCTTCCCTACTGCCATGAGGCAGAGGTCAGACACACCTTCAGCCTTCTTTACCCTATTTTCACAACAACCTTCCTCTCAAGACACACTACCACTCTGCTTAGTTCAACAATCTGTTGCCATGGCCACACAGACGACATGCACAATTATGAGGATTTATTAGGGAAGTTAACAAGTTAGCTTGTTAGGATGGGTAAGTACTAAGGATATGGTCATTGGTCCACAGCAGCACCTCACCTTAGCCAGCAGTATTCAGTGTCTCAGCATCTCTCTGTCTTGTGGTCACTGGCCTCTGACTTGGTGGGCCAGGAAGCCAGACTGCTACTCTGCCTGATAGTTCCAGTGATACTCTTAAGTTCTGGTTCAAGGTTTCCTCGCCTCAGTCTCTGGTCTCAGTGTGGCTCCCTGTGCTGTGCCCCGTGGTCTCTGTGCCTCTTTTCTTGGCCTCTGTCACTTTAGGTAGAGATTCCGAACACGCTCCTCTTCTTTGATAGACTCCGGAGAGTTCTTTCTGCTTTCAAGCTGGCTCTTATACAGAGAGAAATGGCTTGATGGAGCTGTGGTGTTTCTCTGTAAGCAGATAATTTCCTCAAGCAAATGAAGGGGGTGACTTGGGTCACACCTTCTGGAAGAATGGAGACTCAGAATAGATCCCACTTTAATCTTGTTCACAAGCACAACAGAGCACTCCCTCCAAAGTGAGATTACAACCACAGACCTACAGGCCAGACCTTTTAATACATTACACAGGGGATCATGGCTAAGTGTGCCTTGCCATATTAATTGACTTTTTCTCACACGGGCATCGGTCAGAAAATTGAACTAACCAATCAGAATAGAAGCTAACCATGAACAAAGAACAGATCAGACCATATACTTAAAATACTCAGATAAAAGTAATTAATTCCACAATATATAGGCCTGCTTTTTCACTGGACAGCAATGCTTCTCAAACTTAATGTGCATGTGAATTAAATGAGGATTTTATTAAAATGAAGATTCTGATTTATTAAGTTTAAGGTGGGCTACATAGACTTATTATTCAAAATATATCTTCATAAAACCAAAATAACCATCATCCATAGCTTATTATAAATATAGAATCTCAAGGATTTTTGCAAGAGGTGAGAAATTCATACTTCAATATTCAGTTTTGAGAATTACTGTTCTATAGGATATATCATCTAGTACAAAATCAAAAATACAGTCAAGTCATATCACAGAAGTAAAAAGAAAAGAGACATAACAACCAAATGCAAAATAAGGATCTTGCCTAGATCTGAATTCACAACAACAACATTTCTGAAGTTATTAGGGAAATTCAAATGTGTTCCAGGTTTGGTGTATGGATTGGAATGATATTAAAGAATCATTTTTCATCCCATTAGGTGTGTTAATGCCATTTCATAATATGAAAATGAGATTAATAAAATTGAAATTAGATATTGGGCAAAAAGATTCATACACTAATTTTTTTCTACTTTATATATATTTAATTTTTTGTAATAAATGTTAATAACACATAGGTTGTAAGTTGACTGATTCAAGAAACAGATATAGAAATATTGTGCTAAATTTATTTTTATGTCAGTCAGACAAATATTCAAAGTATTTCCATGATGAACCTTTTTCCAAGTGACAAATTCCAAATATCATTTATTTATTCAAACTTCAAATTTCATCACATATACATATTCATTAGTCTATTTAGAGTCAATATAAGGCATAAGAAGGTGACATTTTATGAAGTTAATTCTCATTATTTGAAGCAGGTTATTTTCTATAAAAACATCAGCGGACACAGAATTAGTAAATCTGTCACCGTTGCTCTGTGGGAACTCTAGGGTTAGTTCCTCTGTGTCTTTGAGTATAAAACTTCCAACCAATCAATACATTACCTTCTGTAATATATACTGCTGATCCATCATCTTAAATTACAGACAATAGCACTGTAACTTATGCCTGAGTGAAGTTCATATAATACATGAATTTCTTCCACCCAACACAGCATTATTGTGCTTAGGGAAATTGAATGGAATTCAACACTACATTTGAAGGTCATTTTAAGCTATGAAATCAAAAACAAAAAAATTTTAAGTAGCACTAAATAAACCACGAAAGGGCTATGTGTTTAAAGAAGAGCTGTAATGAGAATGCAAAGCATCTCCCCTTTGTCCAACTTCAGCTGGATGTCCAAAGTCATGCTAGGTGACTTTACTGCTCTCCATTCTTTGTATTGTTGGGAACATCTAATGAAAAATACAATCTTCTTCCAATCCATACAAAGTTTTCACAAAAATATATCAGAAATACAATGCCTTTATTGTTGAATAGCATTAAAGTAAATATAATACTACAATGCCCATCAGAGGCAATTCATCAGAGACTACAAGACAAAAAGGAATTTTATCCTACATAGTGAAGCAGAGAAAATGCAAACCATTTAACTCATAATTCATCATTAACTAGTCCTCTAATAAGAGGATTTGGCATCACTAGTGGTCATGCATAGTTCATCTTCATGACACTTGATAATTATTTGGTAACTGTCACTATCCAAAAAACAAGACATTAATTTCTGATATTTTATGGTAAGAGGTAGGTTCGCAACTTGGACCAAGGATCAGCTCAAATGAGCCTTTTCATCTTCCCAGGCAACTGAGAGAGATGTTATCTTCCTTCCTGACTACAGTTCAAAGAGACACCTTTGAAACCTGAAAAAAAAATATTTACATGCATTTCAAAGCAATAGTGGGAATTTTCAAATGGAACTTTTCTAAATTAAAAATTCAAAGAAAGGAGGGAATTTTCTTCACTTTTCCTTAAAATGTGTATTGTAAGTTCTTGGAGAATCGCCACAATTTTTTATTTAATATAGAACTGATATGCTGAGAATATAAGATGGAATTATATGTAGTGCTCAAACCATATAAGGGTGAAAAAGAAACAAAGAATGGAACAAATGGAAAGCAGAGACCTGGTACCTATTAATCCAATCCATTTTAAGCATAAATATACGGGCTAAAAGATAGAAAATGGCAGATTAGATCTAAAAGTAATTTTTAAAACTCCCACTATATATTGTCTATTGTGATTACTGGAGTTTATGACAACTAAACATACTTGGGTGAAAGTAGCAGTAGAGCCCAGCCTGTCACTCAGGTCGCAGCCTGATGACACCTAACTTTGGGAATGTGGACTTTAATATAAGAGAGACATCCTAAGAAAAATGGAGCCTTTTTGCCCCTTAACCTTCTACTGGATTTAGTTATGATTCGTCAGTCTCCTATTGTGTCACCTGCCCATCCTAGGAGCTGCCAGTGAACTGAAAACCTAGGATTTATTTGGCCACCCTCTGCCTCCATCACCCTATAGCCGTCCAGCTTTGTCATCCTGCTTCTTGTTTGCAGCTTCCACAGCTACACAAAGTAGAGAAGTCTTCAGCTAACACCTGACCTACAGACTTGAAACAGACTGTACATTCCCATTTCTACTGCTATGTAAGTCATTTCTTGACATAAATGTCATACACACACACACAAGCATCATTGGTTTTGCTTTTTCTCTAGAAAAGTCAGCCTGATATAGTTACAAGAGGTATAAAAAAAAACCCTGGAATTGCACTGGGTGGACTGGAGCTTTTGCAGGCGGGCATGAGCAACTATCTGAGTTAGTGCACCAAGTGGTGTTGCCTAGGAAGGTTCTCTCTGGCAACAGTGAATTTTTTCATAAAAGCAGTATCGCTCAAACCTTTTATTTTTGTGATGGTCAATTAAAGAGAACAGCATGTGGCTGTGAAATTTTGTTTCCTGCTCAGGGATAATGCTGCAGAAACTGTTGTGCTGTTGAACACAGCTTATAAGGACAGCGCTATGAGAAAAACTCAAGTATACCAGTGATTTTCTCATTTCAAAAAAGGTGAAATGTTGATTGATGACAGACCTTGTAATAGACATCCATCATCTTCCTGAACAGACAAAAATATTGACAAAATATGTGCACTTGTGCTCAAAGACTGACGATGGACCATTGAAGAGATGGGGATGTTATCTGGACTATCTTGGGGTTCAGTTCAGCAAATTTTAACAAAAGATTTGAGAATGAGAAGTGTCAATGCAAAATTTGATCCTTGGGTTCTGACTGACCAGGGAAAAGGACATCACATGGAAACAAGCCAGGCTTTGAAAGAACAGTTCCAAAGTAACCCAGACTTTTTTTCGAAGGTCTTTACTGGTGATGACACATGGTGCTATTCCTATGACCCTGAAAGAAAACATCAATCAAGTCAGTGAAAGACGCCATCATCAACTCACCCAAAAAATGCTCATCAAGTGAAATCAAAGATCAAGATGATGATCATTTGTTTTCATTTTTCTTTTCTTTATATGAGGGGGATAGTGCGTTTGGAGTTTGTTCCCCTAGGTCAGACTGTTAATCAAGCTTTCTATTTAGAGTTTCTGAAAAGATTGTGTAACCGTGTGGGACAAAAAAAGGCCTGATTTGTGGCAGATTTGTTTTTTGTACCAGGACACTGCACCTGCTCATGCAGTCATCTCAGTGTACCAGTTTTGGGCAAAAAACAGCATGCCTTTCTTGCCTCACACACCTGACTAACTGGACCTTGCTCCATGAGACTTATTTTTGTTTCCATGAATGAAGAGGGACATGAAAGGACTGTAATTTGACAACATAGAAAAGGTGAAGGGAAAATTGAGGGAGGTACTGTCAGTGATCCAAACAGATGAGTTTGAAAAATGTTTCCAAGAATGGATTTGCAATACCCTCCCTCAATACAAGAACACTTTGTTCTAACAAACTGACATTCTGTGATGCTGACCCTCCCAGCACTATCATTGAAGACAAAATGGGTGCATAAGCAAATGTGGTGAAGAAATCTGATGGTACCCAGTTATCAAAAGATATAGCATCTGGGGTCTTAAATGCTTGACTCTAAACAAGTGGCTATCTAGCAGATAAGCAACAAGCCCACATGGAGAAAGTACACCAGCCTGTGTAATCATGAGGTTTCATCAGAATAGGGTAACAGGCATCTGAAGACTCATAACAAACAAACAAGAACATATTGTTGAGTACAATGGGGGGTCAAAGCAAAGCCCATCTGAGACAATGGAACAGCCCACAAACACACACACACACAGAGGGGTCACAGGGAAGAGATGAGTCGACCAGGGTGCGGTAAGGCACTGATGAAACACATAATATTTGACTGGTTCCTTGAGGCTTCCTCATCCCCCACTATCATGACCCCAGTGCTGCTCCTCACTTTGGACTAGACCAAAGTATGTACACAGGTATAGATAGGAGATAAGAGCTCACAACACGTGGAATCCAGGAACAAGAATGGGAATAGTAATATCAGAAGTGTATGGGGAAGATGGGGAGAGGAGGGGAAGAAAGGGGAACTTATTGCAATGATCAACACATAACCACACACACCCCTCCAGGGGGAAGAATAATAAATTATAATAATTTATAATCTAGTAAGGGATCACAAGAGTGGGGGGAAAGGAGCTGATAACAAGGGCTCAATAGAAAAGAATAATGGCAACATATGTACAAATATTCCTGATACAATTGATGTATGGATTGTAATAAGAGTTGTAAGGGCCCTCAATAAAATGATTTTTTAATTAAAATAAAAAGAATACATACTATTCCATTGTGTGTATGTGCCAAATTTTGCTTATTCAGTCCTTCACAGAGAGGATTTTTTATTGTTTCCATCTCTTTACTATTATAGAAATTGCTGAAATAAACACAGTGTGCAATGTCAAAAAAAAAAGAATAGAGTTGCATATTTGGCAAATGTATTAAATGTTATGGAGAGTAGGGGGGGTGATAAGGTTGCTTTGTAAAAGAAATTTAAATACATAGATTGGAAGAAAAATAAAAGCTGGTTGGGGGGGTACTCCCTCATATAAGAAACTGCTAAATAAAAATTTAGGTTAAAAGTAAGAAGATATCGCTGAGGACATAGGGGGTGCATTAGCAAAAGTGGGGAAGAAAGCAGATGGTGCCCGGCTATCAAATGATACAGCATCTGGGGTCTTACAGGCTTGAAGACAAACAGACGACCATCTAGCAAAGAAATAACAAAACTCACAAGGAAGAAGCACACCAGCCTACCCCAACACGAATGCTGAAGACAAAGTGGGTACATAAGCAAATGCAGTGAAGAAAGCCGATGGTGCCAAGCTGTCAAATTACACAGAATCTGGGGTCCCACATGCTGGAAGATAAACAAGGGGCCATCTAACTGAAAAACAACAAAGCCCACATGGAAGAAGCACACCAGCCTGTAAGATGACAAGGCGGCGAAAGGGTCAGGTATTAGGCATTAGACCAAAAAAAAAATCATAACATTGTGAATGAGGGGGAGTGCAGAGTGGGGACCCAGGGCCCATCCAGGGGAAATTGGACATCCCCTTGCAGAAGGGCTGCGGGGAGGTGAGGAGCAAATCAGAGTGCAGTGTAGTAACAATGAAATATGCAATTTTCCTCTGATTCTTCAATGCTTCCTCCACGCCACTACCATGATCCCAATTCTACCTTACATATCCGGCTGGACTGGAGGAGGTGCACTGGCACAGACAGGAACTGGAAATAGAGTGAACCCAGGACAGATGAACCCCCCAGGACCAGTGGAGAGAGTGGCGATGGTGGGAGGGTGGAGGGAAGGAGAGGGAGAAAGGGGGAACAGAGGACAAGGTCTACATGTGGCCTCCTCCCTGGGGGATGGACAGCGGAGAAGTGAGTGAGGGAGACGTGCGATGGGGTAAGATATGATAAAATAATAATAAATTATAAATTATCAGGAGTTCGGGGGTAGGAGGGAGAGGGAAAAATGAGCTGACACCAGGGGCTCAAGTGGAAAGTGGTTGTCGTAAGAATGATGAAGTCAACATAAGTACTAAAGTTCTGGACACAGATGACATATGTACAGATTGTGATGAGTTGTATGAGCCTCTAATAAAATGATTATTTTTTTTAAAAAATTTTAAATAGAAAAGTAAGAAGATAGTCTAAGCAACTCTGAAAATAAGTGGAAACTGTATAACTAAAGGAAAAAAGAAATAAACACTCTATTCTCGTTGACAAAGTATTTCCGTGGGAATGTAGTGTGATAATTCTGACACTACTGTATTTGTACACTGGAACACCACGATTAAATAGGTTGCAAATAACCAATAGAAAGAAGCTAAAATTATCCATATAGTAATATATTAGAATTAGAGACATCAATATAAACTCAAGTTAATCTTTATATACAGCTTGGTGGGATAGTGATTAAATGTTCAGCTGCTTAAGATTAGCAGCCCAAACCCACCAGTTGTTCGGTGGGAGAAAGATGTGGTAGTCTGCTTCTATAAAGAGTTACAGCCAGTGACAGAGGACAAGGTAAGATATAAAAATAATAATCTATAAGATATCAAGGGAGAGAGGAAGGGGAGGGGAGGGAAGGGGAAAATGAAGTGCTGATATCAAGGGCTCAATTAAAAAGAAAATGCTTTGAAAATAATGATGGCAACATATGTACAAATGTGCTTTACGCCATGGATGAATCTATGGATTGTGATAAGAGAAGTAAGAGCCCCCAATAAAAGTATTTAATAATTAAAAAAAGGAGTTGCAGCCTTAGAAATCTTATGGAGAAATTCTACTCTGTCCTAACAGGTTGCTATGAGTTGGAATTGACTTAATTGCAAGGATTAAATTTAAATTGTCATGTAAAATAAGTGTAGAATGTGTGTGTGTGTGTGTGTGTGTGTGTGTGTGAGTATACCCAAACTCTTCACAATTGCATCAATTCTGACTCAGAGTGACCCTATAGAATAGGGTAGAACTGCCCCTGTAGATTACCAACACTGAAACTCTGTACAAAAGTAGACCGTCTCATCTTTCTCTCATGTGTATATATATGTGTGTGCATGTGTGTGTGTATATATATGCACGTAAACATAGATTTGCTTGATCTTGCATCTGAGAAGCCTAGAAATAATGACAGCCCAATGGAAACAACCAAACATAGTGCCTGGTTCTTGGCTTCTAGTACTGCTCTTTAATCAAGTGTAACAGGAGCTCTCGGAAAAATGTTGGATTCATGCAGTGGGGCAGAAACACTCCTGATGAGCCTGGGGCATCCTGTAGTGCCAGAGAGAAATAAACGCTACAGGAAAACCTAAAATGATGGTGGTGAGTGTGCCAAAGGGGCAGGACAATCAGATTAAAAAACTATCAATGGTGAACATTGGAACAATTTGAGCAAAATAATGTTTTCATATACATCGAAGGTCATTTGTTCTGGGCATGTAAAGGTCACATAATAAGAGGCAGCCTGTGATCAAAAGGTAAATGGTCGAATATCACTGCCAAGGCTCTTCCCTTATATTAGGGGGCAACAATTTGATCTCACTCCTACTGCTTCCCAATTGCTTACTTGCCTTTTAAGCTGAATTGACTTTAAACTGAAAGATGACATGATAGAAATATAGCTACAGGTAAATAATACAACAAAACATGAGTTCAAAGGCAAGTTCATTAGTGGATCAGATGAATACCGTGTGCCTGATATGTTCATAAACATGTAAAATGATTTCAATCACCTACTGATCATAAGAAGTGATGAGTGAGTTATACTAACTGTATCCATGAAAAAAGCCCTGATGGTTGACTCTGGTGTACTACAGCTACACATTTTCTTACTTCCTAACAAACACTGGCTTCTCTTAATTAAACAGATAGATCTCTACCTTGTGAATACAACTCAGCAATTCAACTCTTGGAATGAGAGGAAGCATCATTTATTTTTGAACACATGGAGTTGCTCATCTTTCCAAAGGACTAAAGAAAGCTAGCTCCCCACAGTTCATACGCTGGGCACAGAAGTATGATTGTATAATTAATCACTAGACACTACATGACAGGCAAGCTGAGAGCAAGCAACAGCAGTTTAGCTTTTAAGCTTGAAGCATATGGAAGAATAACACAGCCTGCTTGGAGCGTGAACTTTCCCTCACCTTAGGCCCCAGATAATGTTGTTATTTGTAACCTCCACAGTATATTTGAAATAAGTTTATCTTTGCACATTAACTATATAAATAAATGTACTTCACATTTTCTTTAGTACCTTTCATTAAATTCTAGGTAATTGACCATTTTCTATCAACTTTCTTTCAACAATTTCTTTTCTCATTTACCCATCTCAAAATACATGATCGGTAACAGTGTATGCCACCTCTCATGTCTGAAAACTTTCTTGTCCTCATGAAGTAAACAGATATCTACCTTAAATGAAGTTAAATTCTCATGCTTCAAAGATAAAGTATCTGTGATGAAATCTAAATTAACAATGTTTCAAAATTAAATTTTAAGTATGCCCATTAGGAACTCAGATTACCTAAAAATGTAAGCTAAAAAACAAACAACAACAAAAAAAACAACATTGCCTAAAAATGCAGATGAGATAACCCCATCTGCAGGAAGTTCAGTTTGTTAAAAAAATGCCACCCTAAGTCAAGCCTTGTAAGGCTCTGAGAAGGATTTTAAGCATGCAATTTAACAGCTTTCACTATTCAATGACTGGGAGCCAGTATAATCTATGAAAGTCTTTATGGTCTTGCATATCAAAAAGCTATAAACAGCTGAACTGATGTTGAGTTCTAGAAAACTCCAGGGACATAAATAATAGTACAAAAGCTATTTAGAAAGTTTAGGAGGTAATACAGTGAACCGTAAAATATAGTACAAGGAGTCTTCAAAAAGTTAATAAAAATGGAACTAAAGGATAATGGAATTTTTCCACAAACTTTGTGAAGCCATTGAGCCTATTCTGATTCACAGCAACCCTACAGAGGATAGCAGAACTGCTCCATGGGGTTTCCAGAGCTATAGACCTCTACCAAAGCAGACAGCCACATCTCTCCCACATAAGGGTTGGTGGGTTCAAACCATCATCCTTTTGATAAGCAGTCAAACTCGTAACTGCTGTCTCATCTGAATTTCTTTAGACTATATAGATATGTTCAAAAGTATTTTAGAAAGAAGTACCTTTAATATCTGAGGGGGAAAATAGATTTTTATTAAAAGCAGAAACAAAAGAACAAGGTCACAAGAAAATATAGGCCAATTTAATGTTCATGGATGTCTGGAAAATAAATAGCTTCAGATTTTTTTGTTTAATTATTTATTTGTTTTGCACAATTTAGAATATAGAAATATATTGTCTTAACACATTTGGAAGTACACAAATCAGAATAAGGATTATCATTGGAAGCAGACTGCAATGGTACCAAACAAGGTAGCCTAAGGTTCCAAATGTCTCCAAATGTCACCAAACGTGGTGGTACAAAAAGTCAATACCCAGGCCTAATAAGGGCACAAAATAAGTAACACTTGGAGGACAAGCCACAAAGTGTGTGGATTATCCCTATGATCAAAGTAAGGGAAGGCACTTGTGGAGTCATACAAAGGGAACAAAAATATGAAGGGTTATCGGGCTTTTAAAAACACATAAACCCAGACATACTTATTTAGACTAATCATTAAGGCCCTTAGTAGTGCTTAATCCTAAGCACTCACCTTCTAACTGAAAGGTGAGCATTTAGAATCCTCCCAGCAACTCCATGAAAGAAAGATATGGCTGCTTCTGTAAAGATGACAGCCTTGAAAACCTATGAAACAATTCCTCTATCCCTGTAGCATTGCTATGAGTCATAAGAGCGCCTGTGGTATAATAGTTATGCATTGGGCTGCTAACCTCAAATTCAGCAGTTCAAAACCACCAGCAACTCTGTGGCAGAAAGATGAGGCTTTCTACTCCTACAACGAGTCACGGTGTAGGAAACCCACAAGGCAGTTCTACTCAGTCCTACAGGGTCAGAATCAACTCAAGAAGACTATAAAATAGATGGATTCTAAGTTAATTTATCTCTAATATGATACATTATTCTTATTTGATCTCTTGTCAAGAGATGAAAAGATGTGTTGTAGTAGGTATCTGCTGCATAAGACCTCTGTAGAGTACTGAAAAGCAAGGGTGCTACTGTGAGGACTAAGGTGTGCCTGACCCAAGCCATAGTATTTTCCATTGCCTCATGTGCAGGTGACAGTTGGATTCTGAATAAGGAAAATCAAAAGAGAATTTATGCATTTGAATTGTGGTGCTGGGGAAAATATTGAGAGAATTATGGACTGCTAAAAAGACAAACAACTCTATCTGGGACCTGTCGTGGAAGAAGAGAAATACGGCCAAGGTGCTCCTTAGAGGCGAGGATGATGAGATTCTGTCTCACACACTTTGAACATGTTGTCAGGAAAGACCAGTCCCTGGAGAAGATCATCATGTTTGGTAAACTAGAGGGGCAGGGAAAAAGAGGAAGGTCCTCAAGGAACTGATTAACATAGGGGTGGCAACAATGGGCTCAAGCATAGGATTAATTGTGAGGATGGCGCATGACAGGGCAGTGTTTTGTTCTGTTGTGTGTTAGATTGCTGTGGTTCAGAGCTGACACCTAACAGCAACAACAATGATTATAAAACCAAACCTATTGCCACCAAGTAAATTTTGACTCATACTGAAACTATAAGACAGACTAGAGCTGCCCCACAGGAGTTCCAAGTTTGAAATCTTTTTTTTAAATCATTTTACTGGGGGCTTGTACAACTCTTATCACAATCCACACATACCTCGTGTCAAGAACATTTGTTCATTTGTTGCCATCATCATTCTCAAAACTTTGCTTTCTACTTGAGCCCTTGGTATCAGCTCCTCACTTTTTTCCCTCCCTCCCTGTTCCCCCCACCTCATGAACCCTTGATCATCTATAAATTATTATTATTTTGCCATATTCCACACTGTCCGATGTCTCCCTTCACCCACTCTTCTGTTGTCCGTCCCCCAAGGAGGAGGTTACATGAAGATCCTTTCTCCCTCACCTTCCCTCCACCCTCCCGATATGGCCACTGTCACCACTGGTCCTAAAGGTATCATCTGTCCTGGATTCCCCATGTTTCTGGTTCTTATCTGTACCCATGTACATCCTCTGGTCTAGCTGGATTTGTAAGGTAGAATTGGGATCATGATAGTGGGGGAGAGGAAGCATTTAGGAACTAGAGAAAAGTTGTACGTTTCATTGTTGCTACATTGCACCCTGAATGGCTCCTCTCCTGCCCACCATCCCTCTGCAGAGGGATGTCCAGTTGTCTACAGATGGGCTTTGAGTCCCCAATCTGCACTCCCCCTCATTCACAATGATATGATTTTTTGTTCTTTGATGCCTGATACCTGATCCCTTTGACACCTCATGATCACACGTGCTTCTTCCATGTGGGCTTTGTTGCTTCTCAGCTAGATGGCCGCTTGTTTATCTCAAAGTCTTTAAGACCCCAGAGCCTATATCTTTTGATTGCCGGGCACCATCAGCTTTCCTCACCACATTGGCTTATGCACCCGTTTGTCTTCAGCATTCATATAGGGAAGGTGAGCGCACAGTGAGAGCTGACTGTCACATTTTTCTCCAGTCACATGTTTGGTGCCTTCAAATCAACAGCCTTTTAGTTAGCAGCTGAGAGCTTAACCACTTGGACACCAAGGCTCCTTCTAATGATAACAGGTTAGTTTTTTAATCCAACTTTTAGTGTCTAAACTATTGATATTTGATTCCACATCTTCAAAAATTATGCTATATTTATATGTAGATTTACAACGGCTCTATTTTATTATAATAGCAAGATTTAAATTATGACACTAGAAATCACATAAACACAGAAACAAAGGAACATACTGATTAGATAATGTACAGAGTGGGACATATGATATAAATTAAGAAACAGAGGTAGATGATATATACATATATAAATTTCTCTTTAAATTTTTAGAAGTATAATTCAAATTTAATTAAAATAATGAGAAATGAATTATAGAACATTTTCAGATTTTAATTATAGAATAAAATAGAACATAATTTCCTCCTTTTATTAAGATCATGCTTTAAAAATAAACCAATTCATTCCAGAATAAATTTTAATATAAGTGAATTTTAGAGTGTTGTCAATGATGAAGCATATATGTAGAGTCTGAATACCTGGTTTTTAAACGAGCATTTGTCAGTAAATGGCTAAGCTATCTTGAAAAAATAATAATAACATTTCTAGATTTCAATTTCCTACCTTGAAAATTGTCCTGTTCTCTTAGAGATCTCTTTGAGCATGAAAATTCTATAACTAGACAATTAGCTATATCAAACTTTCAACAGGAAAAGAAAGACAGGGCTGTTTTACATACCCTGAATTCTTTGCCCTTGACTTCAGCTATGACATCAGGCACGCTAACATCACAGACTATTATAACATTATATGCTAAATTTAGGGAGGACAGGGTCTTCCTTTCCCACTTTTCTTCCTGCTTGATTATTTTCTTGCCAAGGTGTTCAATATCAAATATTGACTAATATCTGCCAATCACTAACAACTAACTTACTAGTCAGCATAAAGCAGCCTATGGATCTTACCTGGGATGCATACCCAGATTTTTTGAAATGTCAGAAGGACATATATTTAATATATTACAGTTATAGAGTGTGGAAAAAAGTAATCTTTTCTCAAAGATTAAAAGCAGAAAACCAATTTTTCTTGGTTAATAATTATTTCAGGATGTTGTGCACATTCCTAGTAACTTAAAAAAAAATCTTTCCCCCTTTTCTCTCTCTCTCCCCACCCCCTCTCTTTCTGGCACACACATACACACACACAACACAAGTACATGCAGTTACCCATATACTTTTGCCTACTCAATATTCTCATTTCTGTAAGTGCAATCTTCTCCCCTAAAATATTTTCAATCTGAGGAAAAGTTTTTTAAAAATCGCCTTGGAACAAAAGCCTGGAAAAATGGTTAGGCAAAGTCATTTGTAATCCCTATGCAACATCTTGTAGGCTTCTTAGAAATAAATCCATATTTTTAAAAAGTCCATTTTTTAGAGACCAACATCCATTCTCACCTCCAATTTTACCCTCTTTTTCATAAAAAGACTACAGAACAAAAGGAAAAAGTTTAAACCATCATTTAAAATGAAAAGCTAGATAAAGGAAAAGTGGAACTTCCTAGACCATCTTTTTACTCCACTGCTGTGACACACAGATGCCATGAGCCAAGAACTAGACAAGGAACGCTTCCTTTTCAAGTGACGTTTATCATAAAAAGAAACCCAATGCCCCCATACAGAAAGGATTTGAGGTTACTGAGAAGTCATTCAATAGTTGATTATGTATTTTATTATAATTGTAGAAAGTCACTCAGATCGACTTATATTCAAGCATAATAAGCTCAAGGTATTAATTTTTATAACATCTTGTTTAGAGAATAAACTAATAATCGCCTAATGAAAACAAGTCATATTTGTGTATTATTTAGATCCGCTCATAGAAAATTTTAGAGACTCAAAACTCTGTGTGGAGGATTGTTATTGATTACTTGTCAGAATCAAAAAAGAAGATGTTTATGTTTCAATTTTTAACCAAGCTCCCCCACCCTCCCTTTGCTTCAAGCCTGACCCCACTCTTACCTTCAAGGACTCTGTGGTAGTTAGATTTTTATGTCAACTTTAAGATATAGGAAAGTGTAGGGATGGAGTCCAACCTATCAATGAGGTCACAACCTGATGATACCGCCTTCTTATAAGCAAAAAAAAAACAAAACCTACCTCTCTCTCTTCATCCCTTCAACTTCCTGGTTGCTGGAACTCTGCTGCCATCCCTGAGAGGCGTCTGTTCCAGGTATGTTTCCACCAATTTTAGATCCACATGACTCTTAATTTGCTGGTGTGTGATCTTTGTGTTTCCCAATTCACCATTCTGAATCACCAGAACACAGCTACATGAGCCTGAAGAAGAATCTATGATGAGGTGAAGAAAAAAAAGGGAGATGCTGTCAGCCAACCAACAGATGAGTTTGAAAAGGGTTTCCAAGAATGGAGTAGTAGATTTGACAAATGTATTAAGTGTAACAGAGAGTGCTTTGAAGGTGACAAAGTTAGACTGTGAACTGCAAGGTCAGACATTTGAAACTACCAGCCACTCCTCAGGAAAAAGATGAGGCTTTCTGGTCCCTAAAATTTTAGTATCAAAAACCCACAGGGAAGTTATACTCTCTTGTTCATGATGAGTTCGAATGGACTCACTGGCAGTGAGTGTGAATTCTTGTTTTTGAGTTTGTCTTCCAGAACCACCCTTTAAAATCTTCAGTTGTTTTACTTTGTCATTTATTTTATTCACTTTTTCTCATCTGCATTCAAGAGGAAGTTCTTGTCTTGTCTTCCTTTCATATCTTTTAAATGGCCATTTGTTTTATTCATGCATGATGTATTTCACTTTATCTCAGAACTTGTCTGATCTTCAGTCATTCATTGGTTGATAGAAAGGTACAATCAAGGTTGTATTTAGGCTCTTGTGGTTTTAATGTTCTTCAACTTCAAATTGATGGTCTGTTCCACATCAGCACCCAATCTTGTTCTTAATGATGGCCTTGAGTTTCTCTAGTGTCTCTTTCCCCAGACAGAGTCTATTTGATTCCTGTGCATTCCATCTGGGAAGGTCCATGTAGACGGTTGCTGATTATGCTATTGAAAAAGGATATTTGCAGTGAATAAGTCATTGGTCTTGTAAATTCTATCACACAGTCTCTGGCATTGTGTCTATCACCAAGGTTATATTTTCCAAATGTTGACCTTCCTTGTTTTCAACTTGTGCATCCCAAACACCAATAATCATCAAAGCATCTTGATTGCATGTTTGAACAACTTCAGAATGAAGACATTGGTAAACTTCTTCAGTTTCTTCAGTACTACATTTAGGGCTGGGTCTATAAATTTGAATAATAGTTGTATTGATCGAATTTCCTGTGAATAGACACTATTCTATATTAGACAGTATTGTGCTTGAAGAGGGATCTTGAAATGTCCTTTTTGACCATGAATTAATGCAACATCCTTCTTGAATCTGTCATTCCCAGTTAGCCAGATGATTCTTGGATTCATAACAGCCAATACCAGTCCACCTCTACTCACTAACACCTAGGACCTCGACCGTTACATGTTACATTTCACTTTTTGGCAACTTCTAATTTTCTTAGATTTATACTTTGCACATTCCGAATTCCAATTACTAGTAGATATTTGCAGCAGTTTCTTCTTACTTTGAGTTGTCCCCCATCAGCAAATGAAGGTCCTGAAGATTTTACTCCTATAGACGTTACTCAGTCCAGGTTCTTAACTCTCTTTCGGACAGGCAGCTCTTTGTCGGTCAGATTTTTAGTGCCTCCGACCTGAAGGCCCATCTTCTGGTACTGTCTCTGACAATCTTCCAGCACTATCTCTGACAATGCTCTGCTGCTAGTCATGAGGTTTCAGTATCTGACAATGTTTCTTTGCTATCCATAAAGTTTTCAGTGGCTAATTCCTCTTATGTGGACAACTTCTTCCCTCTTCCTAGTCTGTTCTTAGTCTGGATGCTCTGCTAAAACCTATTCTCTTTGGTTGATCCTGCTGGTATTTAAAAATGCTGATCATATAGCTTCCAACTTCACAGCAACACACAAGTCACCACAATATGACAAATTAATAGGCAAGTAATGGTTATATTTCTTTAATCTGTATGCTCAGCAAATATTCTGAAAATCTGGACTGAAGATCACAATATGAGGATTAGAGGAAGACTCATTAATAACCTGGGATATGAAGATGATACACACCTTGCTTCTTAAAAGTGAAGAGAACTTTAGCACTCACTACTGAAGATCAAAGATTATACTTCAACATGAAAAATTCTCACAACTAGATCAATAAGCAAAGGTATGACAGAGAAAAGATTGAAGTTGTCAAATACTTGACTTTACTTTGAATTGCAACCAACACTTATGGAAACAGCAGTCAAGAAATCAAGCAGCATATTGTATTGGGCAAATTTGCTGTAAAACACCAATGTGAGTGTGTTAAAAGAACAATTATGTCGCATTTATAACCAAGGTGCACGTGACCCAAGCCAGGGCATTTTCAGTGGCCTAATATATTTGTGAAAGTTGGATGATGATTAAAGAATGAAACCAATTTAATGCATTTGAACTGTGGTGCTGGCAAAAAATATTATGTACATGTACAGTGGACTTGCAGAGGAGTGAATAGATCTGTCCTTCGAATCAAGGCGGCTGAGACTTCATCTCAAATACTTTGGACGTGCTATGAAGAGGGACCAGTTTCTGAGGAAGGCCGAGAAAAAGAGGAAGACACTCAGGGAGATGGACTGACAGTGGCTGCAGCAGCGGATTCGCAAGAGCGACAATGGTGAGAACAGCACAGGACAGCCAGTGCTTCGTTCTGCGTGCCTCAGACAGAGCCGACCCAACGGCACCTACGAACAGCACATTTTCACTTGAAAGCTTAAATTCTGTTCATGACAACAATACTGTTAACTGTGAGATGTTAATGAATTCTTGAGGAAACACCTAAATCTGAATAACCATAATCTGTCAGTTATTCTTCTGAGTAAAAATGGTGATTTGGGAAAATTGCACATGTTGCAAATTCAGTACACAGCAGGAGAATTTTGCCGTTTAATGACAGGGAATACTTAAATGACACGTACTCATGAGTGAGGTTTTAATCATTTAGATTGCTGCCTCAACGACACCCTTAAGTACAACTGGCATATTTTAAATATAAGTACATGTCAGTGAAAATATAATAATTAAAAGTGCAGTTTGGCATTATTTCTTGATTTGTGATATGACGCCAGCAATTTTTATCCAAAATTGTTTTTGCAACACCAGTGCAAATATCAACACAGTGAAAAAAAGCAAATAACATATTAGTATGATTATGACAATAGTTTTGACCTCTTGGACCCCTGGAATACCCAGCAGTCCATAGATCATGGGTAGAGAATTCACCCTAATACCTTTCAGCTCACATTTCCAGAAAGGACAAAGCATGACTGCTATTTTCTTTCAAAGCAAGTTTGAAAAACAAAAGGTAGAGGCTTTAAGAAATTCATTTACTCAGCAGTCAGATGTGTTCTACTAAAGTATTATATATATTTTTTAAATTGGTCAGGGACCCAGCAACACGGGCTGCAAATGCACCAAGTCATCAACAAATCGACTTGGGTTATCTTTGAAAAGTACTACACCCCGGTGGCAATGACTTCAGCACCAACAAGCACGTGTGCCGGGAGACCACCACTATTCCCAGCAAAGAGCTGGGCACCAGGCGCAGGGCTATGTCGCACACCTGATGAAGCAGATTCAGAACGGCCTGGAGAGAAGTGTCTCCATGAATCTGCAGGAAGAGAAGAGAGAAAGGAGGGAGAATTGCCTTCCCGAGGTCTCGGCCCTGGATCAGGAGACCATTGAAATGGATCCAGACACTAAGGGACGTGGAAGCTTTGGGATTTGGGCATTCTGTCCAGCCCTCAGGTCACTCGGCCCGCAGTTAGAATGAATTTCAGAACACTATGTGGTGCTGTTTGAATTTTTCCCACAAACCTGGGACACCCCCAAAAAATGAAATAAAAAACTAAAGGCAATAATAATGTTGTCCCTGCCTTCATTCTAGCACTAGTAACATTTGACTTACAAGGTCTTAAACAGCTATAAATTTAGAATCTGAAGTAGCGGTAGCCAGAATCACTTTTATGTTACTCACTACCATGTTTGTTTGCTTTCCAAATATTGAATGCTAATAGTTGTAAGACTGGAAGAAAAAAAAGGTAGTGATAAAATCTTAACTCTTTATTAATATAAGTAAAAAACACGTTGTCATTAAAAATATTACACATTATTTCATTTTAATTTGGGGAGTACCTAGGTTGCAAAAATGGGTCCGTGCTCAACTACGAGCCACAATATTGGTGGCTCAAACTCACCAGAAGCTTCTTGGGAGACGGATCTTGCCATCTGCTTCAATAAGTCACAGCCTTGAAAACATTGGATCTACTTGATGGCAACTAACAAGTTTCATCGTCATTTTCCCCAAGCCTCCAGTCATTGAAATAATCAAGATAAAACGCTCAGTATTTGAACAAAATGAGATTCTCCCATAATGCTGGCAGATGGCCCTGTGGGACTCATTTAAGCAAACATAACCCGTTGGTCTGACCTGGAGCCCTGATGGTATGGTCTGACAAGTGTCACTTTACTAACAACAGGCTCAGTGGTTCAAATCAACCAGCCACTCAGCAGGAGAAAGGTGAGGCTGTCTGCTCCTGTAGATTTACAAAATCTTAGAAACTCGATATAGGGTTGCTATGAGTTGTGATTGAGTCAACGGCAAGAGGGTTTCAATAGAAGCGTTTTGGGAAATTAGATATAATCCTTATGGTGTCATAGTTTAGAAAAACTCACAAATTTTGTGCTAAGGCAAAGTGAGTTAATAAAAGATTATTAAGTTATCGGTCATAGATATACTTCCAATATATAATACAAAATGATTCTTATCATTTTATAAATAATGTTGTATGTCAAACTTTTAAAAAATTATTCATCACAAATATAAAAAATGCAATTTAGCCCTAAGGATATTTTAGGAAATATTCCTTTGAAATAAGAAAGTTTTAATATGAAAGTTAATAGAATAAAAGCTGATCAAAAAATTCACATTTCATTCTTTTTTTATTTATAAGGATATGCTATATTTTTCCCATCTTTGGATATATTATCACTTCTACTAAAAGTCTTATACATGAGTTTTTAAAGCAGCAATTTCTCTCTTCCTGTTCTTATAGTCTAGAATAGATTAAATGTTTAAGACCTTTGGATACATGTTTTAGAAACAATACTACAGTTATTAGCCTAAGTGTGTAGAAAATATTTCATTTAGACATGTCAGGAGAAGCCAGTGTTAAAGAAGTCAATGCTGAGAATCACCCAGACTCTAATTATGTTTCAGCAATGCTGTGGCGGCAGAGCAGAATCTCTGTCCTAATTGAGTAAACTCTTTGGAGGTAAAGAATCATTAACATTTCCAGTGTCAAGTTGTTAATTTGTGAAACATTTTTTACTACTAATAGTTGAATGGCAGTGGGATATAGAAGATATATGTCCAAGACATGTAATTTCTACTAATTCTGTGATTTGAACAAACCACTGTGCTATTCCGTACATCAGCTTCTTTACTGGTAAAATGAGGTGACTCATGCAGACTCCCGAGAACTCTTCGAGCTAGAAAATGCTTTGAAACCAAAAAGCTACAGCCTAGAAGGTTGTTCTCTAATTTAAAAGGAAAGAATGAGACAATACCATGGATTGCAGTAGACATGGTGGAGCAAGATTTGGCATATTTGTTGCTTCTATGTGGGTCAGTCTCCCTCTCCTAAAGACTGCTGTGAGAGCAGCTCCCACCATCTTCCCTTTGCCAAATCTATCAAGATGCCTTGGCCTCTAACTGATGGGCAAGCTAATCATGCTCCTGCCCAGAAACTCAACATTGCCTTGCTCCCTCTTCAGTGAGGACTTGCTTTATATGAAATAAAATCAGACACCTTCATTCCAGAGTCTCCACTACACTTCATTGTTTATTTTTCTTATAGTAGCCTCTGGTATGTTGGTGTATGCTGTAGAGCAGCAGTTCTCAACCTTGGGGTCACGACCCCTTTGGGAATCAAACAACCCTTTCACAGGGGTCGCCCAATTCATAACAGTAGCAAAATTACACTTATGAAGTAGCAACGAAGATAATGCTATGGTTGGGGGGGTCACCACCACATGAGGAACTGTATTAAAGGGTCGTGGCATTCGGAAGGTGGAGAACCACTGCTGTAGAGTCTATTCTGACTTGTAGTAGAACTGCCCTGTAGGTTCCTTTCTCCAGCAGAGCAACTAATAAGCTCAAATCACTGACCTTCCAGTTAGCAGCTGAGGGGTAAATCACTGCACCCTCAGGGCTCTTTGGCACCTGGTAGCCTGTGTATTTGTTTCTTTGTTGTCTATTACCCTTCACTAAATGTAGACTATATAAGGGACAATTATTTGTTTGTTTGATGCACTTGTTTATCTCTAGCATGTAAACAATCTCTTATATATATTAGTAGCTTGGTAAATATTTGTATATGAATGATTAATTTTACATAAGAATCAAATCAAAGAGAGCCTGTCATTTGAAAACATAAAATATTGATTACTGAACCTTTGATTAAAGATTCTATAGAATACTCTTGACCAAAAGAAAGAAAATGAAGAACAGAATGATAAGTTGTCCTAAACTTCAGACTTCCACAGAGGCTAGATGAACCACTGAAACTACTGCTCTGAGACAATCTTTGGAACTTGAACAAAAAACATCCACTCTCAAAAAACATTTTGAGAGGAATGAATTCCTCTCAAAAGCAAATAGTAGTGTAGCTTAACTGATAAATGTCTACCTTAAGCATTGTGCTCCTTTAATATCTACATATGGAAACAAATTAACAATGACAACTCTGAAGATTAAATACAAACACTGGGGGGCAGTGAGCTCATGTTACCAGGAGATGACCAACTCAGAAAAGGATGCTGAGGATAGTTGCAAAACTCTAAGGAGGTGCTCAGTGTCACCGCATTGACCTGTAAAAACCATGGAATTGCTGTATATTCTATGTATGTTCTCAACTACAAACACAAATGGAATAAAAAGCGTGGACTGCCATAACGTGAAAGCTGCAATGAAGCTAGAAGACCAGTTATGAAAAGAAAGACAATTCTCATTGTCTTCTATGAAACCAATTGTCCATGGGACCCTGAAGATCAGGAACATGGAAGTGCTCATGTTCCAACCCCAACCGAAACAACCCTACTTTTAGCCTTTTATAGTTTAGAATTACTTCAAGGAAAGTTCTAAAACTGAAAAGCTAGAAATATAGATTTGGTGTAAATTCCTACTCACGGGGGAGGAGATTGAATAAGTCACCAGGGGTCAAAAAACCAGGCTACTCCTTCTCATAATGATCATACTGTCCCCATTCCATGCCAGGTAGACTCCATAGAGACTTGTCCATTCATGCATAACATTTAACTGATGAGATGTGGACAAATGACCTGATTATTATCAAGTTCAAATAATAACCATAATCCCAATTTTCTTAATTTTTTTTAAAATTTCAAACTCAAATATTACTATTTTATAATTCTAAAAATAATATATAGTTGATGCATTAATAATTTTATTAGAATAACTCTTCTATGTTCACTTTGCTAGAGCAGTGTAAAAGACTTGATCAGGATTTGTTTATTTAAATACTTCCCTAAAAAATTATACATTTTATGCATGCTATTTTCTCATTCTCTTTATGTGGCCATAGACAGTCTATTCAGTACACAGCTAAGAAAGTTGCATTGGTTTGTGATTGTAACAAATGAAAAAGAAAATGTATGACCCATGTGCATTCTACTAAGCTAATGAAATGCATGCGTTTCTCTGCCAAGTTTAGATTAACCACTGATTTGAAGCACCAACTATTCCATCTCTTGTAAATAGGCTTTCTTTTATTCAGGATTTAGTAAGCTCCTGTCATCAAGCTCACTCCCAAGGCTGAATAAAAGTCCCCATAGGCCCTCACAGTCTTGACCGATTATTTGTTTACTAGGGATGCTTAGCGTCCTCGGACAACTCAATTTTGATATATTTTCCAGGAAAGTAATGACTAAACACCTCAAGCCCTTAAGTATTTTGTACTATTAAAGTATTAAGGCCCAGGGACAAATGGGAATAGTACCAGGATTTTTTATGGCAATTTAGAATATGGGATCCCTAATTCATCCTTTCATTTGTTACAAAGTGAGCAAATTCAAGGCAGTAGTAATTTGCTTCATCAAAATAAGTTTTCAGCCCCAAAGGGCTTTTGTGGTAAAAACAAAGTGTAGACTTGCAGTTCCAGCAAAGGGCCTAGGGCGTCATCCAGATTCCTAAGAGTGTCTGTGTTAGAAGTTAAATGCCAAAAACTGAAAATTTAAAAATATTGATGTGTGCAGCTCAAAAATATAACCCATAAAAGACCACAGAAATATAATAAAAAATATTTACAACACAAAACAACCGAGTACTTCCTTATTTTAAATAACCAGTGAACCTTGAGAATCTAACATTATTTGATACATAAAGTCAATGTATTCAGACCTTAAAAAGCATCCTCACTGATTGGCAGTGTGACTTTGATCTTGGTATGAGAGGTATATGATAACTAAATATTGGTATTTTTGTTAGGTTCTGTCCCATAGCAACCCTATGTACAACAGAAGGAAACACTGCCTGAGTATGCACCGTCTTCATAATCCTTATGTTTGAATTCATTGTTGCAACCACTGTGTTAGTCCAGCTCCCTTTTCACTAGGTCGTCCTCTGTTTCGCTCACATTTATTTTAGCAAGTGTGATGTCCTTGTCTAGGCACTGGTCGCTCCTGATGACGTGTCCGAAGGACATGAGACAAAGGCTCACTATAAACAGGATACTCAATGCAGCACCGTGCATGTCCCATACTAGTTAGTCTACCATTGTTAATTTCTTTCCTTCCTTTGGCCATTTCTTCAAACACATACAACCTTGGTACATATAATACCATAATTTCACTCACTCATTGATTCAAAACAAACTGAGTGCACATTATGTGCCAGTTTGTCTGCGAGGCACCAAGCAAAGGGCTGGACACAAACCCAACAAATTCACTGTCCTCATGAAATTTAACTTTAGAGAGAGACATAGAAGAGTCAGGTTTAACCCTAATTAATGAATGAACAAGGAGTTCTAATAATGTAGTGGTTACTAGATGGGCTGCGATCCGCATGGTTGGCAGTTTGAAACCAACAGCAGTTACAAGGGAGAAAGACTTGTCTTTCTACTTCCATAAATAGTTATAGTCCCAGAAACCCACAGGGGGTCACTATGAGTCAGCACTGACTCCTTGGCAGTGAATGTTTGTTTGTATGTTTATTGGGAGTGGGTCAGGGTTTCCCTAGAGAAGTGCAGCATAAACTCAAGTGAAAACCTGAAAAGGTGCTTTGCAAAGAAAATGACAAAAACATAAGTCTGAAGAGCACATGGAAGTAGAACTTAATATTCAGTGAGGTGAACCAAAACCTAACTGATTGCCATTGAATCAATGCTGACTCATAGTGACCCTATAGGACCCTATAGAACTGCCACCGTTTGTTTCCAAGACTGTAACTCTTCATGGGAATAGAAACCCTATCTTTCTCCTCTGGAGAGACTAGTGGTTCTGTACTGCTGGCCTTGCTGATTACAGCCAAAAGCCCTGCAGAGAGATTGCACAAATTCTCCACTTCCAGGGTCAGATCATTCTCACAGATACATAGCATTGGTGGAATTATACACACTTCAACTCATGGTCAACAACTATCAATGGCCCAGGTAAATGAGCCTGAAATCTAGCACGCAGGGAGTCGTCCTTCAGTGCCCATTTCCAGCTTCATCCGAGGCTAACATTTTCCCTCTCTCCTTTACGCCATTTAAACATCTTCAAGCCTAGCCCAAAATTCTTGACCAGCAATAGGTGTGTGCGGGGGTGAAGGGGGGATACCCCACCCCCACAAATGGATTTTTTCCCAAAGCTATATATTTTAAAGATTTTTTACAAAACAACTTTATCACCTTCCAATTACTCTCCATTACATTTAATACATTTGTCAAATCTGCAATTCTGTCCTTGGGAACATTTTCCAAACTCATCTGTTTGAATGGATGACAGCATCTTCCTCTTTTTTTTTTTTTTTTTTTGGGTCACCTCTTCTACTTCTTCAAATTCCTGTCCTTTCATGCCCTTCTTCATTTGTGGAAACAAAAAGTAGTCACACAAAGTGAGGGCAGATGAGTAAGCTGTGTGGGGCAACAGGGACATGCAGGGGGGTTTTGCCAAAAACTGGCGCACTGAGATGGCTGTGTGAGCAGGTGCATTGTCATAATGGCAAATCCAGCCCCCATCTGCCACAAATCATGCCTTTTTTGGTGCACACTGTTATGCAATCTTTCCAAACCTCTCAATGGAAAGCTTGATTAACAGTCTGACCTGATGGAACAAACTCCAATGCCCTACGAGTCAACATTTTCATCCGTGTGGTAGCTTGACACTTGTCATCAAGCAACATTTCACCTGTTTGGAAATGAGAAAGCCATGCATACGCTTGAATTTTTCCCATAGCACTGTCCTTGTAAGCTGCGTTCAACATCACAACAGTTTCTGCGGCATTTTTCCTGAGCAGGAAACAAAATTTCACAGCCACATGCTGTTCTCTTAAATCGGCCATCACAAAAAAACAAGGTTCAAGGGAAACTGCTTTTATGGGAAAATTCACTAAGATGCCACTGGGTGCACTCGCTAAGCATGAGTTGTTGGATGCTAGCCTAGCAAGGGAAAAGGCCTAGCGGAGCTTTTTTCCCAGTTGGTTTTTTTTGGGGTTTTTGGTAGCCCCTCATATATTTTTAATATACATATAAAATTTATTTTATACACATACACACAACCACAGTTACTTCCATGGTTTACAAAACCCCCTTTAATGAAACAACCATGCATGTTGAAAACGGGAATTTCTCCCCATGTCTTTAATTCTAAATCTCCCCCTCGTCCACTGCTTACAGGCCTCCCTTCAGAGTTGCCAATTCAAATACACGGACATATCTCTAAGCCCCTCCTCACATTCATGTCACAGGTTCAAGCTTTATGGGACACAAATTTTAAAGTTCTCATCTGCGCTGGTGTTGCATTCTGTTGTGCTAAGATTGCTGTGGTGGGAAGCCACTCCCCACCACCAAACCACCACCACAGAACAACAAGAGCTCTGTGTGAATAGTCAAACAGCTCTTCCAACTGCCTGATGTCAATTCTGACTCAGAGAGATCCTATGTTAAAGAACGAAACACAGCCCAGTCCTACGCCATCCTCAGCCTCCTCCTCCCCCTTTATCTTCTTCATCCATCTCCATCCCCTTCTCCTTCTCCTTTTATAATCTTATATATGCTGTCCAATCTTTTTAATTTCAATTTTTCAAAATTTTTACAATGTTTTTTATGGTTTTAAAAATCATTTTAATTTCAAGTTTTAAAATTAGAAAAAAATAGTATCACAATTGTTCTTATGTTTGAGCTCATTATTGCAGACATTGTGTCAAGTCATCTTCTTCAGAGTCTTCCTCTTTTTCAGTGCCCCGCCCTCATTATCGAACATGATGTCCTTTTCCATGGGCTGGTTTCCTCTGACAACTTGTCCATAGCACGTGAGAGCAAGTCTTTCTTGTCTTGCTTCTAAGGAGCATTCTTGCTGACCTTCTTCCAAGAGATGTTTGTTCTTTTGGCAGTCCATGGTACTTTCAATATTCTTTGCCAGCACCATAGGTCAACTGCATCAATTTTTCTTCAGTCTTCCTTATTCAATGTCCAACTTTCATAGCATAGGAGGCAATGGGAAATGCCATGGCTTGGGTCAGGTGTACCTTAGTTCTCAAAAGTAACATGCTTTGTTTTTCAGCACTTAAAGAGGTCTTGTGCTGAAGATCTATCTAATGCAATATGTCTTTTAAACTCTTGACAGCTGCTTCCATGGGCATTGATTGTGAATCCAAACAAGTTGAAATCCTTGATGACTTCAATCTTTTCTCCATTTACCATGATGTTACTTATTAGTCCAGTTGTGAGGATTTGGGTATTTTGCATTGAGTTGTAATCTATAAAAAAAGATGCAATTCTTCATCAACAAGTACTTCAAGTCCTCCTCACTTTCACAAACAAGGTTGTATCGTCAGCATATCAAAGATTGTCTATAAGCCTTCCTCCAATCCTGATACTGCACTTTTCTTCATATAATTCAGCTTCTCTGATTCTTTGCTCAGAATACAGACTGGGTGAAACTGGTGGAGACTACCACCCTTGTGCACACCTTTCCTGATTTTTAAACCATGCAGTATTCCTTCTTCTGTTCATATAACTGCCTCTTGATCCAGGTACACGTTTCACATGAACCCACTGAAGTGCTCAAGAATGCTCATGCTTCTCAAAGCTATGAGAAGCTGGTTATGATCCACACAGTTAAATGCCTTGACACACCCAATGAAACACAAGTAAACATCTTTCTTGTATACTCTATTTTTAGCCAAGATCCACCTAATGTCAGCAATAATACCTCTTTTACAATGTCCTCTTCTGAATCCAGCCCACAACTCTGGTAGTGCTCTATCAAGGTGCTGCTGAAACCATTGTTGGATAATCTTTATTGAAGATTATCAGCTAAACAGTCACTAAAATTAAATAAAACTGAACTTGGCATTGAGCATTATATGCCACAATACACATTTTTCATCTCCTAACAACTCTCTGAGGTAGCCTTTTGTCCTCATTTTAGAGATGGAAACAACCTTATTTAGAGAGGCTAGGTAACTGGCCCCAGGTCACACAGCAACTAAATGGCAGGGGTGGGACTTTAATTCAGAACTCTCAGTCTTCACCTTACAAGATGATCTTTTTCCAACAAACTTAGTAGTTGAGCTTTTTCCTTCTAGCCATAACTTCATCTTCCCTGCTCTCTACTTGTGCTTCCCGATACTGAACAGAGCAGAAACAATCTTTACAAGAACATATTTAATGTGTAATAGTGATGTGGACTGATTTGTGATGATTACCTTTATCAGACACTACGTTGAACAGTTAGCTGATTCTATTCCTTACAGAGGAGCCGAGGCAGAACCTTGGCCATCACAGGGAATGAGATTTCTTTGGACAGGACTCAACTTGAGCGTGGGTGTGGGGAAGAAGAATCTGAAAGTGTACGCAGGAGTCAGAAAGTCAAGTTTTCCACTATGAGAGCCGATATTCCTCACTGACCCACAGCCCTACAGCGGACAACACTGGAGACACAGGGTGGGAATTCTGGAATTCCCAGTGTGGGAACACTGGAGACACAGTGTGGGAATTCCGCCCGATCTGACCCCACCACACCAAGGCAAAACACTGAGAGTGTGCAACAGAACAGCAAGGGGAACAGAGCAACGAAGTCCCCAGGGAATACCAAAAATAGACTTTGGGGCCAGACCTGGGGACCCCATCAGACTCAACTGGAAAACACTCGCAAAGGCCAACCAACAGTCCTTGAAGTAACTACAAGCTTTTCTTTTCTGTTGTTTTGTTTTGGTTTGGTTTTTTTTGTCATTGGCTTTTTGTTGTTATTGTTTTTCTTTTGTTGCTTGGTTTTGCTCTGTCTTGTTTTTGTGCATGTTATTATCTCCACAGGTCTGTCTGAATAAGATAGGCTTGATGAACAATCTGGAGGAGAAAACCATGGGACTGACAGTTCTAGGGGGACATGGGAGAGGGGGAAGTGGGGGGAAAGGAAGTGGTGTTAACAAACCCAGGGACAAGGGAATAACAAGTGATACAAATCAGTAGTGAGGAGGGTGTAGGAAGCCTGGTAGAACGTGACCAAGGGTAATATAACCAAGAGGAATTACTGAAAACCAAATGAAGGCTGAGCATGACAGTGGGACAAGAGGAAAAAGTAAAAGGAAATAGAGGAAAAAGCTAGGAGGCACAGGGCATTTATAGAGGTCTAAATACAGGCATGTACATATGTAAATATATTTCTATATGAGGATAGGGAAATAGATCTATGTGCACATATTTATAGATTTAGTATTAAGGTAGCAGATGGACATTGGGTCTCCACTCAAGTACTCCCTCAATGCAACAATATTTTGTTCTATTAAACTGGCATTCCATGATGCTCACCTTCCCGACAAGATCACTGAGGACAAAGCAGGTGCATAAGCAAATGTGGTGAAGAAAGCTGTTGGAGCCTGGCTATCAAAAGACTTGAAGGTAAACAACTGCCCATCTAGCTCAGAAGCAACAAAGCCCACATGGAAGAAGCATACCAGCCTGTGTGATCACAAGGTGCCAAAGGGATCAGTTATCAGGCATCAAAGAACAAAAAAAATCATATCATTGTGAATGAGGGGGAGTGCGGAGTGGGGACCTAAAGCCTATCTGTAGGCAACTAGACATCCCCTTACAAAAGGGTCGCGGGGAAGGGATGAGCAGTGGGTGCAGTGGCAGCACTGAAACATGCAACTTTCCTCTAGTACCTAAATGCGTCTCTTCCACCTCCTTCATGATCCCAATTCTACCTTGCAAATCTGACTGGACCAGAGGATGTACACTGGTACAGATAGGAACTAGAAACACAGGGAATCCAGGACAGATGATCCCTTCAGGAGCAGTGGGGAGAGTGGCGATACCAGGAGGGTAGAGGAAGGGTGTGGAGGAAAGAGAGAACAAATTACAAGGATGCAAATATAACCTCCTCCCTTGGGGGATGGACAACAGAGAAGAGGGTGAATGGAGACGTCGGACAGTGTAAGACATGACAAAATAAAAATTTATAAATTATCAAGGGTTCATGAGGGAGTGGGGAGCAGGGAGGGAGGGGGAAAATGAGGAGCTGATGTCAAGGGCTTAAGTGGAGAGCAAATGTTTTGAGAATGATGAGAGCAGCGAATGTACAAATGTGCTTTACACAATGGATGTATGTATAGATTGTGATAAGAGTTGTATGAGCCCCCAATAAAATGAGTTAAAAAAAAAGAAAGTCACGTTTCTGCACACTATCAGACTTTATATCATTAAGAAAATGAAAATCTAACAGATTTTAAAAAGAGATGTGGGGTAGCAATTTCAAGAAAAATGCTTTGTAAGAGCAAAAGGATTTTCTTTTTTCTTTTCTTTTTATTTGCATCTAAGAGCTCATATTTAAAGGGAGTTCATTTTATTTTTTAATTGAAATTGACAATATATGATTCTAAAATTATATGTAAACAGACACATGGTGAATCCTCCTCCCACTGATATCCTGTTTCTTTTTTTTTTTCTTTTTTTTAAATCATTTTATTGGGGGGGGTCAAAGGATTTCCTGATAAACATTGTTAAATGTCAACTGTCTTGAGTTCTGTGACATTAATCAAGGAAAGAAGATGGATTTACTCAAAAGCGCATGGGCTTGAAGTCAGACAAACCAGAGTATAAAGCTACCTGGTTAAGTTTGCTATGAAAATTAAATGGTTTATACAGAAAGTTTCCAGCAGAATGTATGACAAATAGCCTATGCTCAAAAAAATTAGCTTTCTTCCTGAACAATAAAATAAATGGAATGGGTTAAACCTCTGACTTCTGAAATCTGCTTGATATTGATAATACCCTTTGTGAACAGTTGTGCCTATAAAAGAGGCAGCATATAGCAAACAAATTCAAACTCTAAGAGAGTAATTGTAGCCCAAGTGCTTGCCAGTATAAATTAATTGGGCATGAGAAATGTGAGACAGACTATTTAAAGAAGATAAGCCTCAGTATTAATATTAAGAAGCATTGACAATTCATAGCAACTAATAGTAAAAAATAATGAACAAGAAAATACTTCCTATTTTAAATTAGACTCTTTACATTAACCAGCTGCCTAAGTATTTCTAGCATCCCATTCATTTTTTAATGTAACAATGTCTCTAACTGAAAGGATTGTATTTCTTAATTAGATACAAAACATTCAAGCTTTGTGAATCCCCACAGTAGACAGTCTCTTCTGTATGTTTAACTTTTAAAAGGCAAAGTATTTAAGAAAATTAACTTTAAGGCATAAGAAGCTGTAACTAATTTATAAAGCAACATACAGCCAGAATCTGAATGAGGTAAACTACTTAATAATTCAAAACCCAGGTGAATAAGAACAATTGATTTTAAAAACTATATCAAATTTTTAAATGAATAGTATAGTTTTATGTAATTAAGAACCAAATTTAGTTTAGTGTTGCTGTCATCTCAGATCCATATTGATGTTTACTCTGCCTTAGAAATAATTAGATGTTGTTGTTACTGTTGTTGTTAAGAGCAGTGGAGTTGGTTCCAACTGACAGGCAACCTATTCACAATAAAATGAAACACTGCCCAGTCTTGTGTGAGCCTGACAATTGTTCTTATGTTTGAGCCCATTGTTGCAACCACGGTTAATCCGTCTTGTTGAAGGACTTTCTCTTTTTGATGCCACTCTCTGGTACCAAGCATGTCCTTTTCCAGGGACTAGTTTCTCCTGCTAACATGTCCAAAGTCAGTGAGATGAAGTCTCACCACCTTTACCTCTAAGGAGTGTTCTCACTGTGCTTCTTACAAGACAGATTTGTTGGTTTTTTACTTTTAATATTCTTTCAATGGTACATTCAAGATTCTTCATCAGCACCATAATTCAAGTGCATTAATTCTTCTTTGGTCTTCCTTATTCAAAGTCTAACTTTCACATGCATATGAGGCAATTGAAAATAGGATGGTATGGGTCAGGGGCACCTTAATTCTCAAAGTAACAACTTTTCTGTTGTCTGTCCCCCAGGGAGGAGGTCACATGTAGATCCTTGTAATTGGTTCCCCCTTTCCAATCCACCCTCCCTCTACCTTCCCAGTATCGTCACTCACACCACTGATCCTGAAGGGATCATCCACCCAGGATTCCCTGTTGCTTTTCAACACTTTAGAGGTCTTGTGAAGCAGCATTTACCCAGTTCAATGCATCATTTGATCTCTTGAATGCTGCTTCAATAAGCATTGGTTGTTATACAACAAAAATGAAAATAGTTGGCAACTTCAATATTTTCTTTATTTATCCTGATGTCACCTATTGGTTCAGTTGTAAGGATACTGATCTTCTTTACATTGAGTCATAATTCATACTGATGGCTGCAATACTTGATTTCATCAGGAAGTGGTTCTAATCCTCACTTTCAGCCAGCAAGGCTGTGTAATCACAGGTTGTTAATAAGGCTTCCTCCAATTCTGATACTGCATACTTCCTATAATTCTGCTTCTCTGATCATTTGCTCAGCATACAGATGGAATAATAGATATGTTTATTTACAAATTTCTAGTTCTAGACCAGTGGCTTTCAATCTTGGGTACATAATTTAGAATCATCAGGAGACCATTTTTAAAATACTTACACTTCATCTCAATGTCAAATATTTTGGGAGAGAGAAAAGTATTTGGGAGTGTTGCATGAGTATAAAATCATTTTTAAATTGGCCCAGGTTTTGAAGAAACTCCCAGTGCTCACCCATCCTTCTTCAACAATGCCTCTACACTACTTGGGGCTTCAACACCACTCACCTGGACACTTGCAATAGCCATGCAACGTGTCTCCTCCCCATTCTGCATACTCATCATCGCCAGGTTAAATTTCTTAGAATGGTGCTTATCAGATTTTACATGCATACAAATTACTTGAAAGTCTTGTTAAATAATTAAGTTCCTTCATTTGGCAGCTGTTAGGTGGAGCTTGAGATAGCACATTTCTTTCATGTTCTGAAGGGTTGTCCATGCTACCGACACACAAACCACGCTTTAAGGATTGCCTCATAATGACGAGCGAGCATATTGATGAATAAAAGGATTAATCATTAAGATAATATTTAGGACTGAAATCAGTAAATTACAAAAGGACAAATATATGACACCAATAATATACAAAGAAAAGAAGAGGTTTTGACATTTATTGGACATTTACATATAAAAATTAGAGTTCTCTGCTGTTAGTGAATATCTATGCAGGTTAATATGTTCAAGTCAGAACCTAGTTTCCTTAAGGTTTTGAAGCTTATCACATAAGTGTGATATACAAGGGAATGATCTATCCCTTTTTTTTTTTAATCATTTTATTAGGGGCTCATACAACTCTTATAACAATCCATACATACATCAATTGTGTAAAGCACATTTGTACATTCATTGCCCTCATCATTCTCAAAACATTTCCTCTCCACT
>NW_022103899.1:12204169-12220462 GCF_000313985.2 Echinops telfairi
CATCGTCCTCAAGGCCTGGTGGGCCAAGATGTGCTCCACTCTCTCCTCCTCTCCCTTCATCTGCTCCTGTGTGCTCCGACCAGATATGTCCCACTCCTGCAGCTGCAGATTCAATGCCATCCTCTGAAATAAATTCTTCTGGGGGGAGGGGGAGGTGTCCACATAGTAGTTGGGATTGGAGCCAGCCCCTCAAACCTCTCCACTGGGCTCTATCCCTTCTATGGACAGGAGCTTCAAGACAAAGCTTCTCCCCAAGCCAGTTCAGAGTCCCATAAATGAAATATGCTAAGGATAACAAATATCATTAAATATTTATTGAAAACTGTAACTTTTGAGGTTAGAGGAGTAACTATTACAAAGATAGAACCAAAATATCAGAAAAACATATTATAATTGACTTGTGATTGATTCCATAATTTTTCTAGCCACCTCTTATTTGGACTTTTTGAAAATTTTCTTATTACAGGTGTGCACATGAGCAGCTGCCCATGGGGATATCTGGGTCCAGACAGGGCAGAATCTGGTTGGGGAAAAACAGGAACTGAGGGCCCCTCCCCTCGCAGTATTTATACACAGGGCTGTGAGGCAAGAAATAGGAAAACCTCCTGAGAAGGACCAGTTCCTCAGATGTGCCCCCTCAGAGAGAGATGAAGGGGCAGCAGAAAACAGCTGAAATGGAAGAGGGCACTGTGCAGATTCAGGAAGGTGCCGTGGCAACTGGGGAGGACCAAGCTTTGTGGCTATCGCCAGCATCCAGTCTGTTGTCACCTTCCCTGACCCCAACGTCAAGTGATGCACAGGGTGATCCAGGTGTCTGAAGGGAAGCTGGATGGCCAGGCTGAAGACACTGGAGCCATCAGTGGTTACCCTGACACGCAATGCATGACCCAGGCGGTGATCTACGGTACGTTCACCAATGACAATGCAGTTGATGCAGAAGGCACAGCTGCAGAGACATGTTATAGGCACTTGCCCAGCACTGCAGTGAGAGATGGGGTAGGGGAAACCACATGGGGAAACACAACTGCTGTTGATACTACCTGGGGCTCAGAGGCACTACAGGGACAGCAACTCCTCCTGGCACTGGGCAGTTCTTTATCAATGATGTCACTACAAGAGGTGTTGCAAGGAAAATCCAGTACTCCATTGCCCCCAGGACCCACCCTTATTCCCTGAAATCAGAAGCTCCCCGACAACTCGAGATGAGAAGCGCAGGCTCAGCATAATGAAGTGGAGAGCCTCCATGGAGACAAGATCAATAACTGGATTGTGCAGCTGTCCAAGGTCATCCCAGACCGTCTATGGAGAGAACCAAGTCTGGCCAGAGGAGTGTGGGGTTCTGTCCAAAGCCTGTGATTATATCCAGCAGCTTCAGCAGAGTAACCACCGGTTGTCTGGGGAAGGACGGGTGCTTGACCCACTGCAGCTGGACAGCAATGTGCTTCGACAGCAGACGGAGGTCTCAAAAACAAGAATCTGTTGCTTGGAGCCCAGTTGCGGCACCATGAAGTAGCGGTTGTCATCAAGAATGACAGCAACGGACCTTGCAAATTCAGGGGCTTTGGGCCCTACCTCCCCTTTGTGAGAACTTCAGTGAGTCTTGGAGCACCGGGCTAACCCCATGCCCCTTTCCTTCACTGCCCACTTCTGGCCTGGGACTCGGGGGACATTCAGAAAGTGTATCTTTGAACTGAGGCCTTGGGGTGTACCAGCCAGCCGCGGTGGGAAACACCATGTAGCTGTGCACTGATGACAACCGGGACCACCCCCACCAAGCAGCCTCTGGGCCCATCTGCTCTTCTGGCAGTGCATGTGCTGTCTCGACACTGAATACAGGATGCTAAATGGGAAGACTTGTCCTGGGCTTGCCTAGAGCAAACAGCTCTGCTTATGGGGACGCCCTGGCTGGCTCAGGGACGCCAGCCCTTCTGCTGGTTCTTTCCCGGGAGCTGCAGTCCACATGCGGACCTGGCCCTGCTATAGAACAGGCTTTAGCAAGAAGTGGGAGAAGGGAAGCAGAGCGGTGCCCAGGTGCAAGGAGCCTGGCCAGTGAGCAGCCAGCTAAGGCCTATGCAGAAGTCGCTGGGGCCAGGGAGAACAAGAAGCAGGGGCTCACTTGTGGGGGAGTTGTTTTTTTTTGTGGGGGGGGGTGTTCCCCCTTCTTCTTCTTTTTTTTTTTAGCATAAAATTGTTGAGAGCCAAAACCATTTTTCCTATTATGATAGTCTGGTAATTAGCCATGCTGTCTAGAAAATAATACATAATCAGTATGCAATGAAGGTCAAAGCTTATAGCCTTTGGTATGGATCACACCTTAGGGTAAAGGAAACAAAAATCCTTACAACTAGGCCTATAAAGATAATTATGATAAATGGAGGAAAGATTGAAGTCAAAGATTTCATTTCACTGGGGTCTACGATCAATGCTTATGAAAGTGGCAGTCAAAAAAACCTGCTGCAAAAGACATCTTCAAAATGTTAAAAGCAAACATGTGACTTTGAGGATTGGTTATATGTTAAGCTGCTAAGTGCAACATCAACAGTTCAAAACTACAAGCCGCTAGTGGGAGAAAGATGAGATTTTCTACTCCTGTATAGAGGTACAGTTTCCAAACCCACATGGACAGGTCTACCCTATCCTATAGGGTTGCTGTAAGTCAGAAACAACTCAATGGCAGTAAGTGAGTTGAGACCCAATCCATTGTATTTTCAATTGCCTCAAATGAATGCAAAAGTTGGGCAATGAATTATGAGATTGGTGAAGAATATTGATTACACTATAGACCACCAAAATAATGTTTTGGGGAGAAATACCATCAAAATGCTATTTATAAGACTGTTATCACTTACATTGGACCTCTCATTAACATGGACCCATCTCTGGAAAAGCATAGCATGCTGAGTAAAGCAGAAGTTAGCAAAGAAGATCATGAACGTGGTTGCACTGGGGTCTCCATTAGAGCAAGTGTGAAGACCATGCTGTCTAGCTGAGTTTTTTTCTGATGTGTATGGTTTCAGTTCAGCTTGGATTTTTCCTCCATTACCACTGGTTCTTTTTTTTTTTTTAATCGTTTTATTAGGGGCACATACAACTCTTATCACAATCCATACATACATCAATTATGTAAAGCACATTTGTACATTCATTGCCCTCTTCATTCTCAAACATTTGGTCTCCACCTACACCCCTGGCATCAGATACTCATTTTCCCCCCTCCCTCATGAACCCTTGATAATTTATAAATTATTATTTTGTCATAGCTTGCCCTGTCCGACGTCTCCCTTCACCCAATTCTCTGTTGTCCGTCTCCCAGGAAGGAGGTCACATGTAGGTCCTTCTAATCAGTTCCTCCTTTCCAATTCACCTTCCCTCTACCCTCCCAGTATCACCACTCACACCACTGGTCCTGAAGGGATCATCCGCCCTGGATTCCCTGTGTTTCCAGTTCCTATCTGTACCAGTGTACATCCTCTGGTCTAGCCAGACTTGTAAGGTAGAATTGGGATCATGATAGTGGGGGAGAGGGGGGGAGGAAGCATTCAGGAACTAGAGGAAAGTTATATGTTTCATCATTGCTACATGGCACCCTGACTACCACTGGTTCTTGATAATTCCTTGACTCTCAAAATGGTTGCATGTTAACCAATTCTTGTTTAAGACATAGTACGATGACTATGTATTCCTTCCATCTTCTTTTGAATCTTCCTCCATTGTTCAATATTGACACTTTAGGCCTGAGGGGTTTGTTTCTTTAATTCTTTGAGCCCAAGAGATACTGAGCATGTTTTCCTTTTTGACTTTCTAATTATGGGTCTTTGCACATTTAATTTTAACACTCTATTTTTGTCTGCTTGAGTCACCCTTTGAAATGTTCCATATAGTTCTTGTATTTAATAATTTCCTCCATTCGTTTTAGTCATTCTATATTCAAAAACAAACAAATATGTCTTGAGTGAGAATGCTCCTTAGAGACAAAGATGGTGAGACTTCATCTCATGTATTTTCGACATGTTGTTAGGAAAGACCAGACCCTGAAAAGGGACATAATGCTTGGTAAAATAAAGAGACAGTGAAAAAGAAGACCCTCAACAAGATGGATTGACGCAGTGGCTGCAACAATGGGCTCAAACATGACAACAATTGTGAGGACGGGGGTGGGTGGGTGGGGGGTGTTCAATGGCACCAAACAACAGCATGTTCAAGAGCAGGATTCCGAGTCTGTTGGGAAATCCACTTTGGTCTTTTCTTTCTTTCCTGTGTTTTTTTGCCTTCTTCATGTATGATGTTCCTGATGTTACCCCATGCTCATCAGGTCTTCCGTTAAATATGTTCTTGAGATGTGCTCTAAATTCAGGTGGGACATCTTCAGGATCCTATTTTGGCTCTCTTGGACATGTTTTATTTCTTCCACTTCAATTATTTCTATATTTGAGCCCATTGTTACAGTCACTGTGTCAATTCAGCTCTTTGAGGTTCTTGCTCTTTTTCGTGACCCTCTACTTGGCCAAGCATGAAGTCTTTTATCAGGGACTGGTCTCTCCTAATAACATGTCCAAAGTTTGTGAGAAAAGGTCTCACAATCCTTACTTCCAAGGGCCATTCTGGCTGTACTTTTCCCAAGACATATTTGTTCATTTTTCTAGAAATTGCAGTATTTTCGATATTCTTAACCAGCACTATAGTTCAAATGCATCAGTTCTTCTTAATCATTGTCCAGCTTTCACATGCACATGAGGATGCTGAAAATACCCAGGCCTGGATCAGGTACACCTTAGTACTTGAAATGAACCTTTCATTCTTTACACTTTAAAGAGGTTTTGTGCAGCAGATTTTCCCAATGTCATACATATTAGATTCTTGAATGTTAATTCCATGAGAATTTATTATCGATCCAAGTCAAATGTAAAAGATAATGCTCACTTCAATCTAGAAGTTCTGATGTTTCTAAATTTGCTCATTATTTTTCTGGTATATAAATTGAGTTATATTTTATTCTTTGTGGGTTTATCACTAGAAAAACAAATTCTTTTCATATGTATTATGATATGTTCACTGGATTTTTAAATGCATATCAACTATTAAATTATAGGAACTGTTTTTGTAAGCAGTCAGTTACCATTCCCTATTTAGTTATAATATAAATATCAGCTTCAATTGACATATCATGGATGTTGCAGTTTTAATATTTAGAGTCATATTAGAATCACAAACACATCATGAGCTATTACTCTTGGGATCTCTTTAAAGTATAACCTTTCAAGAAAGTCTTTCCAACTTGAAATGAATTACATGAAATGAAATAAATTACAAATGAGTCCCCAGCCTACAATTAGGAAGCTCATGATTTACTATACCCCCCAAAAAAGCCCTAAGCTCTAGCTATTAAGGTAAACCCTATCTACTTTGTGGTTATGCACAAAACTATGGATAATGTCAAAATAATATATTTTGGATTTTTTTCTGTAATTCCAGTATGTTTAATAGTTACAATTTGCTTCTCAAACCATCGAGAAAAAATACACATTAACATTATCATAATGAAGTCAATGAAGGCCTACAGTTGCCTGGAACATGAAGAATTTTAGTATGGATTGAGGATTTATTATTCCATGAACCATTCAAATCGGCAACTGGGTTATTTTCCTTTGATTAGATCCTACATATCAATCTGGCATCTCTAATGCTTCCCAGTTAAGCTGATAAATGAATTCAATTTTAAATTATACTATTCAGAGTCTGCTACTTAATTTGAACATCTAATTGTATCCTTATAAATCTGAAAATACAAACTTAGAAATGTAAATACCACATAGCAAGTCCTGTGTTTCTATTGTAAATCTTTTATTACATTATAACCAGTTCTCCTTTTCTGCCTTCTGCTTCACTTTGTCACCTGCCTCTTTATCAGGGAAAACACAGAATGGATACATTTCACAAAGGCTGCCGATGCAAGCAGTTACTCAAAGGACCATTTCTGATCACTATAATATTATATGCCAAGGCGATTTATGCTTACAATTGTAGAAATAAATGGCCCAGATTTCAGCTTATCCTAAAAAGATAAGTCTGCAAACTCAGAATTTTATTATGTGTATCATTAGTTTTGAAAGGTGGCATCTTAATGAGAGAGAAAAAAATTATACACAAAGTATTTCAACCATTTGTCTTGTCAGCTAACCTTTACAGTTGTATACCAAATCATTTGTCTTGGATTAGCGCAGCATATTAGTCAGTGTGGGAGAAATATGGCTTTATCTTGTTTTCTAGTTAAAACCATCCACTGATGCAGTACCTAGCATGATCAATTGCTTCTACCACCCTCTTTGGTTTTTAGGTACCATGATTCTGATAAAGGAGGGCAGGGAAAGGGTTGGGGAGGACATGGAATATTGGAGATATTGCAAAATCTAACCAAGAGAAAACAAAGGATATTTTTCATTCCCTATTTTATTTCAAAGGCCAAATTAATTATTAGAATAAGATCAATAATATTTGGCCTCATTTTTTTTTGGAAATTTGCTTACTAAAGGAAACCAATGTAATTTTAGCTTCAAGTCTCTAAATGATTTAGCTCATGTCATAATCATTTCATAATCGTTCTGATAATCAAGAGATTGTCCTAATGAACAAGAAACTGTCAGATCTTTTTTATCTTAGGAGCACATCATCTCACAATTGAGTCTTTCATTTGATCATTTGGTCAACCAAGTGATATTGAGCTTTTTATTCTATGTTCAGCACTGTTTGAGAGGTTGATAGCAGGGCTGTAATCAAGACAGACAAAAATGCCTGCCCTCATGGAAGTTCCCTTCTAGGAAGGGAGAGACTTAATAAATAACATAATGTCAAATAATGATATCCTTCAAATAAAAATAAAACAAAATGGAATAGAAGAGAATTTAGGAAAGCTTTTAGTTTTAGGATGGACAATATATGCTTTTATGAAGAGATTACAACAGAGCAGATATACCAAACAAGTAAGGGAGAAGGTCACAAAAATTTCCAGGGAGAATGAGCATCAAGGGCAAAAGCCATGCAGTAGAAGGATACCTGGCATGTTCATGAGCTTTAAGAAAATCAGTAAACACAACCCGGTGCTCCAAGACGTGAATGCAACATACTGGCATGAAACAGGGAACCAATAGATAGGTCTGAGAGGCCACCCCCAATCCCAACTACATGGACAGTCCCCCCTCCCTCTAGAAGAATTCACTTCAGAGGACAGCACTGAAGGTGCAGCTCAGAGAGAGAGACGTGTCTGATCAGAACACACAGGAGCAAATTAAAGGGGAGGGAGAGAGAGTGGAGCACACCCTGGCCCATCAAGCCCTGAGGACAATATTCCTGCTCAGAGCAGCCAATGCACAGAGAAGATCATAGGGCCGGTCCCTCCATGAAACACGATGTCCATCACTGACCCAAAAAGCACTGTGAGAGACACCACTGGAGACACAGTGCAGGAATTGTTCCCTATCTAACCCCACCACACCGAGGCAAAAACACTAAGGGCATACAACAGAACAGCAAGGGGAGCAGAGGAATGAAGTCCCCAGGGAATACCAAAAATAGACTGGGCCAGAATGTGACACCCCATCAGACTCCACTGGAAAACACTTATAAAGGTCAACAATCAGACCTTGAACTATTTATAGGCTTTTCTCTTTTTTGTTGTTGGTTTTTTTGTTGTTGTTATTGTTTTCTTTTCTTTTGTTGCTTTGCTTTGCTCTGTCTTGTTTTTGTGCATAGTATTATCTCTGCATGTCTATCTAGATAAGATAGGTGGGATAAACAATCTGGAGGAGAAAACAACGGCACTGATGTTACCGGCGGACACAGGAGAGGGGGAGGTAGGAGAAAGGAAGTAAGTGTTAACAAACCCAGGGACAAGGGAACAACAAGTGATCTAAAATCCATGGTGAGGAGGGCGTAGGAGGTCTGGTAGGGCTTGATCAAGGGCATTTAATGGAGAGGAATTACTGAAACCCAAATGAAGGCTGAACATGATAGTTTGGCAAGAGGAAAGTAAAAGGAAACAGAGGAAAGAACTAGGAGGCAAAGGGCATTTTAGAGGTCTAAATACAGGCATGTACATATGTAAATATATTTCTTTATGACGATAGGGAAATAGATCTATGTACATACATTTATAGGTTTAGTATTAAGGTAGCAGATGGACATTGGGCCTTGCGGTAGTCTGGGTACCTTAGAGAAACAAACCCACAGAAACTCATGTATAAGAGAGAGTTTTATATAAAGGTTAAGAAAACATCCCAACCCAGTGCTGCCCAAGCCCACAAGTCCAACATTAACCCATATGTCCAACACCAATCCACAAAGTCCTGCTCCATCTCACAAAACACACACTATGATGCCGACTGCAGGAGAAAAGCCGAGTCAGTGAATGTGTAAACATCTCAGTGATGGCAGGGGTCTCCACATGGCTGCTCCAGCACCCAGGATTGCATCAGGGTAGGTCCATGTGGCTTCTCCTTGGGGATGTCTTGCAGGAATACAGCCTTGCAAGCTGAAGCTGGGAACTGCTAAGGCAGTTGCACCCTGATGCAACCATCACAAAGCAAGAGACCCAAGAACTAGAAAGGCAAGGCTCACCGAGCCTCTTATCTCTCAGCCCTTCGATTAACCCCACATGTGTTTATCGGCCAGGTTGGCATAATAAACTACCTCAGGTCTCTACTCAAGTACTCCCTCAACGCAAGAACACTTTGTTCTATTAACCTGGCATTCCATGATGCTCACCTTCCCGAATCAATCGCTAAAGACAAAGTATGTGCATAAGCAAATGTGGTAAAGAAAGCTGATGGTGCCATCTAGCAAAAGATATAGCATCTGGAGTCTTAAAGACTTGAAGAAAAACAAGTGGCTATCTAGTTGAGAAGTAACAAAGTCAAAAGGAAAGAAGCACACCAACCTGTGTGATCATGAGATGTCGATAGTATTAGATATTAGGCATCAAAGACCAAAACAAAAAAATCATATCAGTGTGAACGAGGGGGAGTACAGAGTGGAGACCCAAAGCCCATCTGTAGACAATTGGACATTCCCTTACAGAAGGGTCATGGGAAGAGAAGAGCCAGTCAAGGTGCAGTATAGCACTGATAAAACATACAACTTTCCTCTAGTTCTTTAATGTTTCCCCCACCCCCCAACTCTCATGACACCAATTCTACCTTAAAAATCTGGCTAGACCAGAGCACTGGCTATACACAGGTACAGATAAGAGCTGGAAACACAGAGAATCCAGGAAAGATAAACCCCTCAGACCATTAATAAGAGTAGCCATACCAGGAGGGGAAGGGGTAGGTGAGGAGAGAAAAAGCAAAGCAATCACAATGATCTACATATAACCCCCTCCCAGGGGGGTGGACAAGTGAAAGGTGGTTAAAGGGGGACATTGGTCAATGTAAGACATGAAAAAATAATAATAATTTATATATCATCAAGGGTTCATGAGGGAGAGTGGAGGAGAGATGGGGAGAAATGAGAAGCTGATACCAAGGGCTCAAGTAGAAAGAAAATATTTTGAAAATGATGGCAACAAATGTACAAATGTGCTTGATACAATGGATGAATGGATGGATTATGATAAGAGTTGTATGAGCCCCCAATAAAATGCTTTTTTTTTAAAAGAAAAATCAGTAAACACAACATGAAGAACAGCATGAAATTATAAAACTAAGAGTAGACTTGCCAAAATCAGAATTACACGTGTCTTAACAATTAGGGGGGAAATGTAGTTCAGCTATTGAGGTAAGAGAACACTGGAAAAGTAATCAGTTTGGGTGACAGATTTCTGTTTGAGTTGTGAGATACTTTTAAATTATAAGTGGAGATGTTGAAAGGGCAGTTTGATGAGTGAGACAAGAACTCAGAAAAGCTTAGAGTATAAATATGAATCCATGTGTTGATAGAAACTAAAGCCACAACACTAAATGAAATGATCTAAGGAGTGACTAAAACTGCAGAGAGAATAAAGAACAATAGACATATTGTAAAGAAGAAAAATTGCAAGGAAGGATGGAAAGCATGGCCAGTAAAGTGTAGGAAATCCAGAAGAGAACAGTTTCCTAAGAGATTAGAGATCAATTGTGTCTAATGGTATCCATACATCAGATCGAATGGGTATTGGTCATTGGTTTGGGCAACTTGATTATCTTGATGATCCTAACAAAAATGTTTTGAGAGGAGTGGAGAAGGTGAACATCTTGTTGGGGTAGGTTGAGAGTTCAGGGAAGGAAGTTAAAAGAGTGAATAGATACAAAAGTTTCTTGGAAGTAGTTTTTTCTATAAAGAGGATACGAGAAATAAGAGTGGTCCCTGGAAGGAATGTGAAATAAGGAGGTCATTCTAAAGACGGAAAATGTGTTAGTATGGTTTGGCAATATTCCAGTAGGAGAAAAGCAACTGTTGACAAAGAAGAGAGAACAATAGAATCAATATCTTTGAACAGGTAGACTTGCTGGTGCTAATAAGAGTAGAAATGCTGAGAGAAATGCTGGTCCTATTAAGAATGGAGAGAATGGATCCACTGCAGCAAATGAGGGCAAAGAATACAGTTAGAGGCAGAGGACGGTTGTCATTTTGCCATAACACCGTAAAGTACAAACCATCCCTGTTTATGTATGAGATTTGTTCCTCAGTGTATCTTTAAGTCCATTTTTTTTCTAAGATCATTTTATCAAGGCCTCTTACAGCTCTTATAACAATCCATACATCGATTGTATTAAGCACACTTGTACATATGTTGTCATCACTATTTTCTAAACATTTACATTCTATTTGAGCCCTTGGTATCAGCTCATCTTTTTACTCTCCATTTCCCCCCCTCACCATCATGATTTCTTGACAAATTATAAATTTTTTTTTCATATCTTACACCAACCACTGTCTCCCTTCCCCTGTGGTTTCTCCCCTTTCCTCTCCTCACCCTCTCCCTACCTTCCTGGTATCACTACTCCTAATTCTGTTCCTGAGGGGTTTATCTGACCTGGTGTCCTGAGCTCTTATCTGTACCTGTGTACATGCTCTGGCCTAGCCTACAGTGAAAGGCAGGATTGGGGTCATGATAGTGGGGGGGTGAGGAAGACTCAAGGAACCAGAGGAATATTGTGTTTCACCGGTGCTATACTTCACCCTGGTTGTTTAAGTAATATTTGTAAGTAAATTGGGAGAGGTGCAAATGGTTAAAGACTTAATAACAATTACATTAAAATAATTTAATGTAAATATTTTTGTAAATTTAATGTAAAATAAATTACCTTTAAACATGACATTACCAAAAAATTACAAGGCTAGCATTAAAGCCTTACTTTAATGCAAGAAACAAGCCCTGATGTCACAGTGGTTAAAGCACATAGATGCTCACCAAACGGTTACCAACCGCTCTGCAGGAGAAAGACAAGGTCTCTGCTCTGTAAAGACGTACAACCTTGGACACCCTATGTGGCAGGTCTACTCTGTCATATCAGATCACTGTGAATTCAGAATCAACCCGATGACAATGGGTTGGGTTTGTTGGTTTCAGCACAAGAAAAGGCTTGAATCCTTCTCAATTGAAAATTGCAGGTGCAACAAGTCAAAGTGAATGGGATAATGAATTTTTTTCTAGTAGAAATTGGTTCTGCTGCCTCTGCTGCTACAGTTTCTGGACCACTGCTTCTCTCTGTCTCTTAACATCTCCAATGTCACAGTTCTCTGCCTCTGTCTCAATGAGGTTCAGCACAAAGACCTACGGTCCAAAGGACATATCACTTCTTGACTCTTCTTTCTTGATAGTAGTGAAATCCCGAATACTGCCTCTGAAGTCACTCACTTTAAACCTAGTAGGATAGCGGCACTGATCAACCCCTTGATTAGTACTTCATACATTATTTTCATGGTCCCACTCCATAAGAGTGTCATGTACCTTATTTACATTATTAGTAACCTATCCAATACTATTGGTGGACCACAGCACCTCACAGTTGAATAGTCGAACCCAGTCATGTACCCTGGTGGTGTAGTAGTTACATGTTGAGCTGCTAACTGCAAGGTCAGCAGTTTGAAAACACCAGTTGTTCCATGGGAGAAAGATGAGGCTTTCTATTCCTATAAGGAGTTAGTCTTGAAAACCCACAAGAGCAGTTCTATCGCTCTCATTCACTCCTGCAATTCCCATCTCTCCATATCCTCACATGGACAACCAAGCGGGACTGAGCTCATATCATAATTTTCAACTATTCATTATGTGGTCACGAGATTTGTCTCTCCTCTACTAATCTGTATACCCTCTGAAGCTCACTGTCCAAGTGCCCAGCACAGTACATGGCTCATAGCGGGCACTCAGTAATATTACTTGAATGAATGAATTAAAGAATACTATGTTCCAAGTGTTGGACTAAGGACTTAGAAGGAAGAGAGAGTGGAACACACCCTGGACCACCAAGCCCTGAGGACAATATTCCTGCTCAGAGCAGCCAATGCACAGAGAAGACCATAGGGCCGGCCCCACTACGAGACATGAAGTCCCTCACTGACCCATAGCCCTACAGGGAACAACACTGGAGGCACAGTGTGGGATGTGCACCCTATCTGACCCCACTGCACTGAGGTGAAACACTAAGGGCATGCAACACAACAGCAAGGGGAACAGAGCAACAAAGTCCCCAGGGAATACCAAAAATAGATTTGGGGGCCAGGGCTTGGCACCCCATCAGACTAGACTGAAAAACACTCCTAAAGGTCAAAAACAGACCTTGAGCTACTTACAGGCTTTTCTTTTTTGTGTCGGTTTTTGTTTTTATTGTTCTGTTTTGCTCTGTCTTATTTTTTTGTGCATATTATTATCTCTGTGGGTCTATCTAGATAAGATAGGTGAGATAAATAATCTGGAGGAGAAAGGGGGACTGACAGTTCCCGGGGGACATGGGAAAGGAGGAGGCAGGGGAAAGGAAGTGCGTGTTAACAAACCCAGGAACAAGGAAACAACAAGTGGTCCAAAATCCATGGCGAGGAGGCTGTAGGAGGCCTAGTAAGGCTTGATCAAGGGCAATGTAACCAAGAGGAATTACTGAAACCCAAATGAAGGCTGAATACGCTAGTGGGACAAGAGGAAAGTAAAAAGAAATAGAGGAAAGAACCAGGAGGCAAAGGGTATTTATAGAGGTCTAAATACAGGTGTGTACATATGTAAATATATTTATATATGATGATGGGGAAATAGGTCTATGTGATATTTATAGGTTTAGTTTTACGTTAGCAGATGGACATTGGGTTTCTACTCAAGAATACCCTCAATGTAAGAATACTTTGTTCTATTAACCAGGAATTCCATGATGCTCACCTTCCTGACACGACCACTGAAGAAAAAGCAGGTGTATAGGCAAGTGTGGTGAAGAAAGCTGATGGTGCCTGGCTACCAAAGATATAGCATCTGGGGTCTTAAAGTCTTGAAGATAAACCACCGGCCATCTAGCTCAGAAGCAACAAAGCCCATATGGAAGAAGCACATCGGCCGGTGTGATCATGAGGTGTTGATAGGATCATGTATCAGGCATCAAAGAACAAAAATCATATCAGTGTGAATGAGGGGGAGTGTGTAGTGAATACCCAAAGTCCATCTGTAGACAACTGGACATCCCCTTACAGAATGGTCTCGGGGAGGAGACAAGTCAGCCAGGCTGCAGCACAGCACTGATGAAACATATAACTCTAGTTCTTTAATGCTTCGCTCCTCCCCACCCACTATCATGACCCCAACTCTACCTTACAAATCTGGCTAGACCAGAGGATGTACACTGGTACAGATAAGAGCTGGAAACACAGGGAATCCAGGACAGATAAACCCCTCAGGACCAATAGCAAGAGTAGCGATACCAGGAGGGTAAGGGAAGGGTGGGGGGAGAGAGGGGGAAATGATCATAATGTGGGCTTTGTTGCTTCTGAGCTAGATGGCTGCTCATACTGATGTGCTGGACACAAATGATGTATGTACAGATTGTTATGAGTTGTGTGAGCACCTAATAAAATGATTATTTAATAAAAAAAAGAAGTGCTGACAATAATGAGTAAAGCTATATGGGATCAGAGCAAAGGGCCTTCAGATCATTGAGGACAGTGGTTTTCAATGTTGGCTACACATTCACATCACTGGGGAGCTGCTAAAAGTCCTATGTTCAGGCTACCTCACAGACCAATGAAATCAGAATCTCTAGTTTTGGGGCCCAGGCCTCATTATTAATTTTTATTTTTTAAATATAATTTTATTTGTGTATTTGTTGGTGTTCAGAATGCTAATGGCAAAGCATACACCAATTCAACAGTTTCTGTTGATAGTACTTAGTGATGTTGATTGCAATCTTCAAGTTGTGTAGCCACTCTCGTCCTCTCTTTTGGAGTTGTGCCTTCCCCATGAGCATCGACTCCCTGCCCTCTCTGAGGGTTGGATCTCTGTGTTGTGATTGCTGCTATCAGTTTGAGCCCCCACACAGAGAGTTCTGAAAAGAGCCCAGTGCTCAAGGCAGTCAGTTTTCACTTGTTTAGCTAAACTATTATTTGATTTTTAAAAAGACTTTAAAAAAATATTTTTTGGTTTAAAGTTTAAAGATTTTTTTGGTTTCAAGTTTAAAGATTATCTCAAGGCAAGAGTTACAGACGTTCATCTGTGGCTCCAGGAAGTGTGGCGTCCATGAGAAGTTTAAAATCCATTCTGCATTGTCCTGCTTTGGGTGAGGACTTTTCTATGGAATAGCTGATTAAAATGTTCAGGAGTAGAGCAGGTGGGCACCAGTGAGTTCTTGTGGTCTTACAGCAAAGAAGGCAGTTTTAAAAGAAGCTTATTGCTACATTTTGTATCCTCCCACCATTCCTGACTCTCTTTCTGCCTCTGTTGTTCCAGGAGAATAAAGACAAATCGTTACCCTCAGTATCACTTTCCAAATGATTCTATTGTGAAGTCAAGTTTGGGCCCCAGTGGTCTTCAGAATGGATCGTTACAGCAGTGGAGACTTAGGTTTTGCTTCACTCACTCACTCACTCACTCACTCACTCACTCAGTGACCCTATAGAACAGGGTAGATTTACCCTATGGGATTCTGAAACTGTAACTTTTTATGGGAGTAGAAAACACCAACATTCTTCCTTAGAAGATTTTAAAAGAAATGAGAAATATCAAAATAGGAGGAATTAAGACAAGTTATACTTAGAAAAGTAAAAAATATATAGTATGTCAAAATAGGGAGAACGTATGTTGAAGAGGCAAGGCTGCATGAAGCAACATAGTAGACTTAGATAACTAACATCTATGGTGGCAAAAGGGATGAGAGTGAATAGAATGCTATTGAAAGAGGTAAATAGAGACCTCATGGTACAGTAAAGTACGTTGCACTATTTATTTCCAATAGAAATGATTTTAACAGTGAGAAACTTGCAACAAGACAGAGTGTGGGCTTGGGATGGAATACGAGAATAGAGATCAGGAATAGACAGCAGTTAAGGAAGAGGCAAGAAAACAACCATGATGGATAGATTTGAAATCTGAGATAACCTTAATGAACTAAGGCCGAGAGGCAGGTTTGGGTATGAGGAGAGAGAACATTTGATTTAGGTTTATTTTAGGCAGGTTTGTTATGCAAAGCATTGATCCTAGGGTAAAATGTAGTATGCATGTTTCTAGGCAGGATGGATCCAAGGAGATTCACTTGCAGTAGAAGGAATACAGGGAGCCAAGAATAGCCGCTAGAAGAGAGAGTAGAGGAACTGAAGGTGGGCACTCTCTTTTTGTTGATTGGCTGGAGTGATCAGGATCCAGATACTTTGAGAAAAGGGCATCAGAGATATGGGCTGAGGCTGCTGCTTCATGATGATTTGAAGTCTCAAAGGATCAAAATCTCCTCTTCCCACACCTGTCCACAGCACCCTACCTCTCTCCATGTTTTCCTCTCCATTTCCTGCACTTCTGAGTTTTGGGATGAACCATTTATAGTGGCCTAAATACAGGCATGTACATATGTAAATATGTATATAATGAGAGGGAAATAAAACTCTGTACTCATATCTATATGTTAGAAGCATCTATACAGAAGAAACACACCAGCCTGTGTGATCATGAGGTGTCGATAGGATCAGGTATCAGGCATCTAAGACCCAGAATAATACCATACCCAAGGTGATTGGGGGGCCATGGAGTGGAGACCCAATGCCCATCTGTAGATAATTTGGACATCCCCTCACAGAGGGGTCACAGGGAAGAGATGAGCCAGTCAGGGTGCAGTATAGCATTGATGAAACACACAACTT
>NW_022103899.1:12221543-12242251 GCF_000313985.2 Echinops telfairi
GAAACAGGGAATCCAGGACAGATGATCCCGTCAGGACCAGTGGTGAGAGTGGCGATAGTGGGAGGGTGGAGTGGAGAGGGGAAACTGATTATAAGGAACTACATATAACCTCCTCCCTAGGGGACGGACAACAGAAAAGTGGGTGAAGCGAGACATTGGACTGTGCAAGATATGACAAAATAATAATTTATAAATTACCAAGGGTTCATGAGGGAGGGGGGATCAGGGAGGGAAGGAAAATGAGGAGCTGATGCCAGGGCCTTAAGTGGAGAACAAATGTTTTGAGAATGATGAGGGCAATGAATGTACAAATGTGCTTTACACAATTGATGTATGTATGAATTGTGATGAGTTGTATAAGCCCCTAATAAAATGATTAAAAAATACATTTTCTTTCTACTTGAGCCCTTGGTATCAGCTCCTCATCCCCCCCCCCATTCCCTCCCTCATGAACCCAGGATAATTTATAAATTATTATTAATTTTTCATTGTCTTCAGTGACTTCAGGTGTTATATCTTTTGGTAGCCAAGCATCATTTGCTTTCTTCACCACATTTTCTTGTGTACGCATTGTCTTCAGTGATCATGCCAGGCAGGTGAACATCTCAGAATGCCGAATTGTTAAAGCAAAGTGTTCTTGTGTTGGGGGAGTACTTGTGCGGGGGCCCACTGTCCATCTGTTTTCTTAATACTCGACCTATAAACATATGTACATAGATCTATTTCCCCCTCATCATATATAAATATATTTACATCTCTATATGCCTGTATTTACATCTCTATAACTACCGTTTGCCTCCTAGTTCTTTCCTCTATTTCTTTGTACTTTCCTCTTGTCCCACTATCATGTTCTGTCTTAATTTGGGTTTTAGGCATTCCTCTTGGTTCCATTGCCCTTGATCCAGCCCTACAAGACCTCCTGCACCCTCCTTGACATTGATTTTGGATCACTTGTTGTTCCCTTGTCCCTGTGTTTATTAACACCCTCTTCTTTCCTCCCCCCCCTCCCCCCATGTTCCCCTGATCTGTCATCCCGTTGTTCTCTCTTCTGGCTTGTTTATTCCGCCTATCCCTTCCAGGTAGACATGCTATGTACCATCACCAGACTGAGTGCAACGAAGCATCAACAGAAAGTAAAACAATGGCTGCAACAACAACAATACACACATATGCATACATATATAACCATATGTATAGTTCATGGTCTGTTTGTTTTCTTTCACGTGTGCTTTCCAGTCAAGTCTGATGGGGTGCCATACCCCGGCACTGCCTCTATCCCTGAGGACCTCACCGCTCTGCTCCCCCTGCTGCTCTGATGCATGCCCCCAGGCTGGTGTTCGGTGTGGTGAGCTCATGGCAGGCACAATTCCTGCCGTTTGTCTCCAGTGCTGTCCCCAGTGGTGCGATGGGTCAACAAGGAACGCTGTGTCCCGTGGTGGGGCTGGCCCCATGGTCATCTCCGTGCATTGCTGTTCTGAACAGGCACATTATCCCCAGGGCTCAGTGAGCCAGGATGTGCTCCACTCTTTCTTAAGGGGATTTTTTATGGAAGGTAATCAGTTACCACAAGTCAGGATTGGTAAACAATAAGCATGCAGTCATTGATCCATAGCAACAATGTTCCTTAGCCAGTTGTTGTCGTTAGGTGCCATAGATTTGGTTCTGACCCATAGCAACTCTATGTACATGTGTTACTCTGGGTTGATTAAAGGAACAAAGCCAGAGACACTCATATGTGTGTAAGAGAGCTTTATATAAAAGAGCAATTGTATATTGAGAAAACATTCCGGCCCAGTCCAGATCAAGTCCATAAGTCCGATATTAGCCCATATGTCTGATACTACTCCAGAAATCCCTCTTTAGACTCATGCAACACATGCAATGATGCTGAATGCAGGAAGATCACAGGCTAGTGGGTGAAAAGTCTTGTGGATGCAGTGGTGGTAGAAGCATCTCAGGGCTCTGGCTGCCATCCGCGTGGCTCCATGTGGCTTGTCAACAGGAAAGTGAAACAGAGAGAAAGTGTGTCCTGCCTCCAGGGAGGAAGAAAGGAAGTTCCCAGAATCCTCAGGAGAAGACCACACCCACAGGGAGGCATCAGACTGTAACCTGCTTGACAGGCTAGATTCCACGCCTTCACTCTTAATATCCTCAAGTTGACATGGGAGAATGTAACTACCACAGTACAATAGAAGGAAACATTGCCTAGCCCCATAGCCATGTGCCCACCGTATAATTGTTCCTATGCTGAGCTCCTTGTAGTCACTGTGTCAATCCAACTTGTTGAGGGCCTTCCTCTTTTTTACTGCTCCTCTATTTTTCCAAGGTTGAAGTCCTCAGGAACAGGCCCCTTCTAGTAATATTGCCAGTGTAAATGAGACAAAGGCTTGTCATCCTGGCCTCTAAGGAACATTCTGCTATACTTCTTCCAACACAGCTCTGCTTGTTCTTTTAGTAACCATGGTACTTTCAAGATTCTTCACCAACATCTTAACTCAAACTCATCTATTGGTCTTCTGTAGTCAATGTCCAACTTTTAGATGCATCTGAGGCAAATGATGAAACTACGGCAAGGGTTAGGTACACCTTAGTTATCAAAGTAACATCCTTGCTTCTCAACACTTTTAAGAGGTCTTACAAAGCAGATTTACTATTTGCAAAGCTTCATTTGATCTCTTGTCTGCTGCTTCCATGAGTATTGATTGTGGATCCAAGCTTGATGAAATCGTTGACAACTTCCATCTTTTCTCCATTTATCATGATGATATCTAATGGTTGAGTTGTGAGAATTTTGTTCTTTGCATAGCATTGTAATCCATACTGAAATCTTCAGTCCTTGATCTTCATCATTCAGTGCTTCAAATTCTCCTCAGTTTCAGCAAGCAAGTAAGCAAGAAAGCTTGTGTCATCTGCACATCGCAGGTTGTTAATAAACCTTCTTGTAATTCTGATGTTGCATTCTTCTTCATATAATCCAGCGTCTCTGGTTATTTGCATACAGATTGATTAAGACTGATGAGGTGAAACACCCCTAACACACAACTTTCCTGATTAAAAAATTTTTTTTAAAAAAATTTTCTTTCCTTTCTTGATTTTAAACCATGCAATTATTCCCTTCTGTTTGCACAACTACATCTTGATCCATATGCAAGTTCTGAATGAGTACAATGAAATGTTCTGGAATTCCTATTCTTTTCAAGGCTATTGATAGTTTATTATGATCCACACAATCGAATGCCTTTACATAGTCAATAAAACACAAGTTAACATCTTTCTGGTATTCTTTGCTTTTAGCCAACATTCATGTGACATCAGCAATGATAACCCTTTGTTCAATGTCTTCTGAATCTGGCCTGAACCTTTGGCAGCTCCCTGTCAAGGTCCAGTTTAAACCATTGTTTGATGATCTTCAGCAAAATTTCAACTGCATGTAATACTAATGACATTTCCTCAGCCTATAACCGAGTCTTGCTTTGGTCTTCAGTCTCTCAGCCATATGTTCTGTTGGCATTTGTTTCATAGGCCAGAAAGCCAGCTAACCTGTGGATCTGTTTTATCTCACAGTTTCCTAGTCTTAACCAGATTAGAAGGTTCCCATCATCTTGTAGCTGTTCCTCTGAGTCCTTGTGCCACAGTCTCTGGTGCCTCCGCCACTTCAGATAGAGGTCTTGGACTTGCTCTTCTAAAATTTCCTGCAATCTTTCTCTGTGTTCCAGCTGGCTCTTATATACTGAGATATGGTTTTGATAGAGATGTCTTTTGTCTTTATCAGACCATACCCCAGGAAAATGAAAGCGGGTGTCTTAAGCACACCTTTTAGTAAAGTAAAAAGTGTCCCCAAGGTCAAGTCTTAATTCCACCCTATTTCTGTCTCTTGGTGTAGTAGAGAATGTGCTTCTCTACGTTCAGAGAGTATAATGTCCAGAATTATAATTTATAATATAAGGAATTATGGTGACAAAGGCCATATTAATGAGCAGAATTCAATTAGCCCCCAACATTCTGCTAGCTTCACTCCCTTACCTTACTTGAATGACTCTTGTAATTTTTGAGTTTGTTTTTACTGATTTCAGACATCAAAATAAGCTTCTGACTTCAGGATTCTGTATTAGGCAAGACAGATTTCCCTTGCCTAAGTGCCACTGCTGATGGAATGTGGAAATTGCCTACTGGTGGGTCAGCAATAGTAATACAAATTCAGACACATATGTTTCTCTACAATACAAACCAAACAGACAAAGCTTCAAGCAAAATAAAATCTGATTATTTCAAAAGAGACTAGCAAAACCAAATCAACTTTGACCTAAATCAGTACAAATAATCAACTCTTTTAACTTTCAAAGCAAAGCATATCTTCTAAAACCCTTCCACAGAAAGCATTATTTGAACATGGCCAGTTTTCCGAGATGTATATTTTCTCAGAAATGAGGTCTTGGGTCACTGGTTTCAATTCCAGGTTCTTCTCTGAAAGCATATAAAATTCCTTCAGGCAGCTTTGGAGACCATATCTTCACAGCAGGCCTTGTGTTTCTGAAAAAAGATTCTCTCTTTAATTTAAAGGTAATATGATACTTCAAATGCTTTTGTGCATTACAATTGCTATTATGTATTTTATAAATACAAAATGTTATTACAATATTTGATTACACATGAACCTAAAATTCAGATTTTATTGCTCAATTTTACAAAACTGGTGTTTATCACTTAAAAATCTACTAACTAAATTTATAGTTAATATTTACCCAATGTTAAACATACTGTAGTTGGAGGCTATTCCAATAAAACATTGTTAGACATTATACCTAGCCTGATTTCTGTTGCTTGCCACCACTGCTTTCATGCTCATTTTACTGCATTTGGCTTTTTCTCTTCTTTTCCTCTAAGTAAGTAAGAAGACAGAGTCTGGATAAGAAGAGGAGAATGCAGATGTACTATTGGTATAGAGTACTTTGAACTTAAAAACCAACCAAACAAAACCTCCCTGATTTTAGATCAAATAGGGAGGATAAAGACCAGAAGTGCTGACTTATCATCTGATCACTGTAGTTATGAAGGCTCAGATATCCAAGCCCTTCTAGAGATTCATTTACGTTGACACCTTCATAGAGGAAGTCTGGGGGGAAAGTGTGACAGTCAGTTATCTGATTTGATCACTTTTCTAAAATAATTTGCTGATTTTATTTGTGCAGCTCAGGAATTATTCCAGGTTTACCGTGGCGTAAAAACTACTTTTCCACCATGCAATCATCTCCAATTACACTATTTCCTTTATTCTCCATTTATGTGATTTTCATAAAAGATATTTCCGGTTTCTTAGTCACTAAGCAGGAAGAACCTTCATATAGAAACATGAGCTAATTTTATTCCTTCAGCTATTCACAACCTGTGTGCAGACATGATGCAAAGTCTAACAAATCTTGGTTCTCAGACAATTTAATGTATGAGTTAAGAAGTGCTGAAAATCAAGAAAATGTGGTGAAGAAAGCAGACGATGCTTGGCTACCAAAAGATATAACACCTTAAGGCACTGAAGACAATGGGTGCACAAGCAAGTGTGGTGAAAAAAGCTGATGGTGCCCAGCTACCAAAAGATATAGCACCTGAAGTCTTAAAGACCTGAAGATAAACAAGCTGCCATTTAGCTGAGAGAAAACAAAACCCACATGGAAAAGGCACACCAGCCTGCCCCTACTCGATCGCTGAGGACAAAGGGGGTGCATTAGCAAAAGTGGGGAAGAAAGCAGATGGTGCCCGGCTATCAAATGATAGCGCATCTGGGGTCTTAAAGGCTTGAAGACAAACAGGTGGCCATCTAGCTAAGAAACAACAAAACCCACAAGGAAGAAGCACACCAGCCTACCCCGACACGAATGCTGAAGACAAAGCGGGTACATAAGTAAATGAGGTGAAGAAAGCCGATGGTGCCAAGCTGTCAAATTACACAGAATCTGGGGTCCCACATGCTGGAAGATAAACAAGGGGCCATCTAACTGAGAAACAACAAAGCCCACATGGAAGAAGCACACCAGCCTGTAAGATGACAAGGCGGCGAAAGGGTCGGGTATCAGGCATCAAAGACCAAGAAAAACAAAAAAAAATCATGACATTGTGAATGAGGGAGAGTGCAGAGTGGGGACCCAGGGCCCATCAGGGGGAAATTGGACATCCCCTTGCAGAAGGGCTGAGGGGAGGAGATGAGCCAATCAGAGTGCAGTGTAGTAACGATGAAATATGCAATTTTCCTCTAGTTCTTAAGTGCTTCCTCCCCCCACCCCACCCACTACCATGATCCCAATTCTACCTTACATATCCGGCTGGACTGGAGGATGTACACTGGCACAGATAGGAACTGGAAATACAGTGAACCCAGGCCAGATGAACCCCCCAGGACCAGTGGAGAGAGTGGCGATAGCGGGAGGGTGGGGGGAAGGTGAGGGAGAAAGGGGGAACGGACAGCAGAGAAGTGGGTGAGGGAGACGTCGAATGGGGTAAGATATGATAAAATAATAATAATTTATAAATTATCAGAGGGGGGGAGCGAAGAGTGAGGGGAAAAATGAGCTGACACCAATGGCTCAAGTGGAAAGCGGGTGTTGTGAGAATGATGAAGTCAACATATGTACTGATGTGCTGGACACAAATGATGTATGTACAGATTGTGATGAGTTGTATGAACACCTAATAAAATTACTATTTAATTTTTTAAAAATCCCCTTAATTGTGACGATTGTGAGTTCTATGCAACCATTGTAATGAATTATCCAAAACTACACAGAATGACAGTGCCGTGGGAGGAACAGTTGGTGTCAGAAGTAAAGAAGGATGGAGTATAGAGGCATATCGGACCCCTTCTTCATGACAAGAGGGGGCCAGAGGAAGTCAGATATGTCCACTTCTATTGCTATTTACTGCACGAGTATAAATTACAAAACTCATATCTCATATAAATGAATTGAGGGATTTTTTCCTAATTATCATGCTATCTACTATTTGTCCCTTACTTAAAATTTAGCATTATATGTAACGGTTTTCCCTAAATTAAGGTAGGCACATAAAAATTTTAAGAATCACTAAAGTAAACTTTTGCTTAGATTATTCCTTAATTCTAAACTGACTACATCCATCAGTAAAAACGGTTGCATAACTCAAATTATTCAACACACAATTACGTTTTTTCTTATTGCAACATATTTTCTTGGATTTACTCATTACCTAATACATTTTAAAATTAGGAGGCAAAAGTAATGAACACTTGGAAATAGAAATGAATACTTACCAGATACCCAATTTTCCCTAGGCTTTGCACTAGAATAGTGCTATAAATTAGCCCATTAAATCTCCACAATAAGACTATACAGCAAGTTTGACTAACTCTGACATATACATGATGGAATTTAAAATAATATATTGAGTGACTTATTCAATGTTGCACTAATAAATAACTAAAGTAATGCTGGAACTTCCTATCTTGATCCAGTCACTTTTGACATCATAAGAATCTATCTAAAAAATTAATATTATTATAATGACATTCATGTTTCACTGGAAAGGTGTATACATATTAGGTGGGTTCAAAACGTTCATGGAAAACTCCATTATCTTTTAATTCCATTTTTCCTAATTTTTTCTGAAGCGCCTCATATATTGAGATGTAGTGATTCACTTACTATGTACTTCTAGCCAATGTCTTTGTAACGCGCACCAAAGGACTGGGTTGTGTTGTTGTTGTTGTTAGGTGCCATTGAGTCAGTTCTGACTCATAGCAACTTTAGGTTCCACAGAAAGAAACACTGCACAGTTCTATGCTATCCTCACAATAATTCTTACGTTTGAGCCCATTGTAGCAGCCACTATGTCAATCCATCCTGTAGAGGGTCTTCCTCTTTATCCTTGCCCTTGTACATTACCAAGCATGATGTCCTGCTCCAGGACTTGTTTCCTCTGACAACAGGTCCAAAGTACTTGAGATGAAGTCTCACCTTTCTTACCGCTAAGGAGCATTCTGGCTGTACCTCTTCCAAGACTGATTTGCTGTTCTTTTGGCAGTCCCTGGTACTTTCAATATTCTTTGCCAACACCATACCTCAAATGCATTGATTCTTCTTCAGTCTTCCTTATTCAATGTCCAACTTTCACATGTCCATGAGGCCATTAAAAATACCCTGGCTTGGGTCAGGGGCATCTTAGTCCTCAAAGTACATCTTTGCTCTTCAATATTTTAAAGACATCTCATGCAGCTGACTTATCTGATGGAACACATCATTTGATCTCGTGACTGCTGCTTTCATGAGCATTGATTGTGGATCCAAGTAAGATGACATCCTTGACAACTTCAGTCTTTTCACTATTTATCATGATGTTCCCTATTGGTCGCGATCTGAGGATTTGGGTTTTCTTTACATTGACTTGTGATCGACACTAAAGGCTGCAATCCTTGAACTTCATCATCAAGTGCTTCAAGTGCTCCCCACTTTCACAAGCAAGGTTGTGTCATTTGCATATTGCAGGTTGCTAATATGCCTTCCTGCAATCCTGATGCTGCATTCTTCTTCATATAATCAAATTTCTCCGATTATTTGCTCAGCATACAGATTGAATAAATATGGGGAGAAGATATAAACATGTCACACATTTTTCCTGATTTTAAGCCATTAAGTATGGCCTTATTCTGTTCGCACAACTACCTGTTGACCCATGTACAAGTTCCACATGGATCCATCATTTGTTATGATCCAAAAACTCAAATGCCTTCCCATAGTCAATAAAATGCAAGTAAACATCTTTCTGGTATTTTTTGCTTTGAGCTAAGATCCATCTGGCATTGTTCCATTTCCTCTTCTGAATCTGGTCTGAACCACTGGCAGCTCCTGGTCAATATCCAGATGCAACAAATGTTGAATGATATGTGATATTAATGATATTGTTCTGTGTTTGAAACATTATGTTGGGTCAACTTTTTTTGGAATGGGTACAAATATTGATCCCTTCCGGTCAGTTTTCCATATAACTGTCTTCAAAATTTCCTGGCATATACAAGCGAGTGTTTCCAGTGCTTCATCAGTTTGTTGAAACACTTCCATTTGTATTCCATCATTTCCTGTAGCCTTGTTTTTCAGTAATGCTTTCAGTGCAGCGTTAATTTCTTCTTTCATCGCCATTAGTTCTTGTTCATATGCTACCTCCTGAAATGGTTGAATGTCAACTAATTATTTTTAGTAAAGTGGCTCTGTGTATTCATTTCATACTCTTTTGATGCTTCCTACATCATTCAACATTTTGCCCGTAGAATCTTTCAGTGTTGCAATTTAAGGATTGCATTTTTTTCTTTAGTTCTTTCACTTTAAGATATAAACTGTGTATGTTCTTCATTATATTTTAGGGTTTTTTTCTCAAGCTTCCCTTTGAAACTTTCTATTCATCTCTTTGGCTTCATCTTTTTTTCCATGTGCCATAGCAACTCCATGATTAAGAGCAAATGTCACAGCTTCTTCTGGCATCCACTTTGATCTTTTCTTTCCTTTCTTTTTAATGACCTTTTGCTTTCTTCCCAATAGACCAATTCCTGAGTTTTACTGGTGTTCTTGGTGTTATCCCACAGCTCATCAGGTCCTCTGGCATTAGTGTTCAATGCTTCAAAGTTGTTCTTGAGATGTTTTCAAAATCCAGGTGAGATATATTCAATGACACAACAACTGTGTCGACCATGCAAATAAGTGAAAGCAAAGCACATTCTTTGAACCCCACAATTCCTCTGCTAAACATCTTTCATCCGGGTGACTGAAAGGCATAATACCAGAGAAGCAGGATGTAGTTGTGGAGAAGTGGCAGCAGCAGAGGCAGCAGAGCCAAAACTATGAGACAGAGCAGAGTAGCAGGTTTTATGACCCAAAGGCCCAATGAACAAGAGGCTGTCTTGAGCAAAAGAAGTGTTTTCTGAGCACTTTGGGTCCTAAAATGTAACCTATTACTTCTCTAATAACACCCATAATTGTGAGTACTGTGTGATCATTATAGTGGATAATATCAAACCCAGAAGAGAAGTAGAAAGTTCTGTGAGAGGGGAGCTTGGTGTCAGAATTCATAAAGAAGAAAAGAGGGCAAAGGCAAGTCTGACCTTCACCTTACAGAAATCAACCAAGGGCACTGTGGACGGTGATTCTCCTTTCCCTGCCTTGTGAAATCAGAGAGACCAGATTCAACTTCCACCCATTGTTATGAACTACGTTGCTCCAGGTAGTCTATACTAATATTACTTTATTTGGTCATTTGTCTGTATAAACACTAAACAGTGAAATATATATGATTATTTTTAGAATCTATCAGTAGAGCCCATTTTTCAACTTTACTGGCATAAAGCAAATGAGTTTTTACCCAAAAAATGCAAGATAATTTCACTGATGGAAATATTATAATTAAGTTCTCTTGTGAAAAATAACTAAAAGGAACATTTGGTATCACAGAACAGTTTGTCATGAGAAATTTGCATTAAAATGTTTTTCTGGAAAGAGGTGTTTTTCAATTTCATCCAAATATCCAATATAGGAATAATCTTCAAATCAATCAAATTCTGCTGGTTTAAAAAATAATCGCAGTAAGTTGCCAATTCAGAAATCATATCCCAAAATCATTGCAATTGTGCCTAAAGGCCTCTGACCAAAGCACAGTTCAACCCAGCTAAAAGGTGGCTACCCCTCTTAGGGCAGGGTGACTTGACCTTGATCAAGTGTATGTTTGCGTGTAACAACTGAGAAATGCCTCAGCAGTGGGTTCTATTTCACACTTAAAAATATTTTTTTAATCTGTATCATCCTTTCTTTCCTAACATGTATCATTGTCTGAGGTATTTCCACATAAGAACTCAAGGGCTTGTATACAGAATACAAGAAATCTTGCTGGTGTAGTGGTTAAAGTGCCTGACCACAAACCAAAAGGCTGGCAGTTCAAACTCTCTAGCCACTTCCTGGAAGAGAAATATATCCATTTACTCTCAAAGATCACACCTTGTGACGCCACTTGGACGGTCATAAAGGGTTGCCACGAGTCTGAATCAACTAATTAGCAGCACTTTTGCCCTAGGCATATCTCAGAGATATTGCCGGCTTGGTTCAAGACAACCAAATAATGCAAATATTACAATGCAGTGAGTCACACAAATGTTTTGGTTTCTCAATGCATATAAAAGCTCTATTTATTCTATATTGTAGTTTATTAAATATGTAAGATCATTGTGGAAAAGCTTGAAATATTGTGAGAATTATCAAAATGTGACTGCAGTGAAATGAAATTACTTGCTGTGGATTTTCTATCCATAATCTTTGTAAATACCACCAAATGACTGGGTGGGATCATCAAAAAAAAGTATAACTCAGGAATTGGTCTATTTTTCATTCCACTGGGTATAAGAGAGAGAAATCTCAGAATTAGAAAGGGAATCACATGACTATCAAGAAAGAAGAGCCAAGCTTGTGTGTTCCAAGGACTGTAAATAATAAAATCCAAGATCAGAAGATGGAACTATATTAACCTTAAATTATGAGCACCTGGCTGACAGTAAGCTATGCATGACAGTGAATGTCCAAAATGCATTTGAAGAGTCCCCAAGTAGATTCAACCTTCATTGAATTCCATTGGACCATTGGCCAGGGTTTGGAATAGTCTTGCCCTCAGAGCGAATTAGACAGTAGACTACTGTAGATATAGTTAGATGAAAATTTAACATATTATCTTTTGTTTTCCTTTCTGACCATTTTTAATAGTTCTATTTCCCATTTTCTTCTGCTCTCATTTGGAGTGAGGTTTCTCTGTGTTTTATTTTGTTGCCATTGTTGAGGTTTTTTGTATGATGTTCTTCATGTGAAATCCAGAATAGATAACTATAGAGCAACAGTGACAACTATGATATTTGCTCCTTGGGGTTATGGCAAGGAAGGTTTTTGGGTAATGGGGAGCTAATAATAATGGTACAAGAAAATGTGCTAAAATTGATTGTGGTGATGACTGCACAACTCTTTTCAATACATTCAAACCACTGAATTATATGGTGGATGACATATATGTTAATAAAACTGTTCGAAAGAAAGCAGAGCCCAGAGTGAATGAAGTGTGTGTGAGACCCCTGCCTGAGGAAGCTGCGACACCAAAGGCGAGAGCACAAAGATCGTAGGACAGGTCAGTGGGCTTCTCACCTGGAGAATGAGCAAAGCCGAGGGCCTGTGACAGTGTATTGGCCCACAGACATTCATCATGGGTCACAGGACTTGGTAGTACATGACCAAGGAAAGCAAAGGAAAAGGGCATGTGTGCTGAAAGGCCAAGGACCACAGAGAGAGATGCGAGCCAGCATGATTGAAAACGACACTTCTGTGGACAAATAACTTTATCCTTAACATTTTGTAACCTAGTAGTTTCCCTTGCTTGCTGAAAGCTGGAAGACTTGAAGGATTTGCTGATGAAGATAAAAAGACTTGCAGCCTTCCATGATGCTCACCTTCCCGACCCAATCGCTGAAGATAAAGCCCACATCGAAGAAGCACACTAGCCTGTGTGATCATGGAGTGTTGAAGGGATCAGGTATCAGGCATCAAAGAACAAAAAAACATATCATTGTGAATTAGGGGGAGTGCAGGGTGGAGACCAAAAGCCTATCTGTAGGCAATTGGACATCCCCTTATGGAAGGGTCTCAGGGAGGAGAAGAGCCAGTCAGGGTGCAGTGTAGCAACAATGAAACATATAACTTTCCTCTAGTTTCTAAATGCTTCTTCCCACCCACTATCATGATCCCAATTCTACCTTACAAATCTGGCTAGACCAGAGGATGTACACTGGTACAGATAGGAACTGGAAACACAGGGAATCCAGGACGGATGATCCCTTCAGGACCAGTGGTGAGAGTGGTGATACTGGGAGGGTGGAAGGAGGGTGGGGTAGAGAGGGGGGGAACCGATTACAAGGATCTACATATAACCTCCTCCCTGGGGGATGGACAACAGAGAAGTGGGTGAAGGGTGATGTCGGACAGTGTAAGACATGACAAAATAATAATTTATAAATTATCAAGGGGTTCATGAGGGAGGAGGGAGCGGGAAGAGAGGGGAAAAATGAGGAGCTGATGCCAGGTGCTTATGTGGAGAGCAAGTTTTGAGAATGTTGAGGGTAACAAAAGTACAAATGTGCTTTATACAAATTGATGTATGTATGTACAGTGGTAACAGTTGTATGATCCCCCAATAAAATGATTTAACAAAAAACGTGCAGCCTTTAATATTGACTACAATCAATGTAAGGAAAACCAAAAGCTTCACAACTAGACCAATAGACAACATAATGATAATCAGAAAAACTATTGAAGTCAAAAATGTCATCTTGCTTGGATCCACAACCAACGTTCATGAAAGAAATCATATGACATACTGCACTAGGCAAATCTGTTGTTTGAGACCTCTTTAAAGAACTGACGACTAAGGATGTCCTTTTAGTACTAAAGTATTCCTGATCAAAGGCATGGTATTTTCAATAAGAAAGGCTAAAGAAAAATCTATGCATTTGAATTATGGCGCTGGTGGAGAATTTTGAAAGGACCATGAACTACCAGAAGAACAAACAAGTCTGTCTTGGAAAAAGTATAGCCAGAATGCTCCTTAGAAGGAAGAATGGCTAAAAAAAAGAAAGAAAAAGAAGAAGAAGCAAGAATGGCAAGACTTCATCTCACATACTTTGGAAACTCAAGAGAGACCAGTCCATGGAGAGCGACATCATGCTCTGTAAAGTGGGAGGACAGTAAAAAAGAGGAAGATCTTTGATGAGATGGATTGACACAGTGGCTGCAGCAATTGCCCAAACCTAATGATTCTGAGGATGGCACAGGACCAGACTATCTCTTCTGTGATGCATAGGGTCACTGAACTGGTACTAAGTTGACTGAACCTAATAACAACAACAATAAGCTTTCCTGAAAAAATCCTACAGTCTTAAGTATTGTCTTTGAATTGTGTGGCCATTGCAATACGTTATGGAAGCCAGAAGAAACACAGAGAGCGCTGTGAGAGAGACAATTGGTAGCAGAATAGGATAAAGAAGGCTTGAGGGTGGGGGCATGTTTGACCTTTACCTCAAAGAAATCATCCTTGGGCACCTGTGGAGTTGGATTCTCCTTCCCCTGTATGTCACCACTGGAAGTCAGACAAAGCTCACAAAACATTTCCTCGGTGACATAGAGATAAAAGGTAAGAACAAGCTGTTGAAAAAAGTACAGGTTTGGTCAACTCAAGGTTGCCACGAAGCTTCAATTGTGAAGAATGCAATATCTTTAAAGTACAATAAAAAAATAAGGGATGCCTTTCTATAGCAGCTAGATGGCATAGTAGGCTAGGCGTTAGACTGATAACCAAAAGATCTACAGTTCAAACTCACCAGCCAGTCTGTGGGAGAAAGATGAGATTTTATAGCCTCAGAAACCCAGAGGAGCAATTCCACTCTGCCCAATAGGGTCACGGTGAGTTTGAAGAACCAATGTCGTGGCAGTGAGTTTTGGAGTATATGGGGTATGCACATCAAGTAATGGAAAATGATCTCCAAAAAACCTCAAATAAGTGGCACACATAATTTAAAAGACAAAAGGAAAGAGCAGAAACTATATCACTTGCTGCGTATTTTCACCACTGCAGCAGTTAGTAGGATCCAAACTGGCAACTCTGTGATGAAGATGTGGGAGACAACCTCTAGGGTGACCCTGGGGGATCCTCACCACTGGAACTACACCCTTGTGTAGTTATGGGCCACAATGGGAAGACTTTCTGTGCAATCAATAAAATATTGTAGAAATCTGAGTGTGACTTCTGAGTACAAATTATAAACACCTTGTCCTCTCTTGCATCAATCAAAAGGGGTTGAGCGGGGACAAAGCCACCATGTGTTGAAGAAACTCAAATCACCCTATGAAGAGGCAAATAAGCCTCTTCCCAATTACTATCTCCAATTTACCTGCCATATGTGTGAGTCGTCTCAGAAGAGGCTCCTCGAACCACGTATAAGCCTTCAGATGACTACAGCCCCTAGATAATGTATAGCTCCAGGCTCATTAAAAAAAAAAAAAATCATGCCTGAACCACCCAGTTAAACTACTCGAAATTTCTGGCACAGAGAAATATGTATGATATAATAATGTTTCCTGTTGCTTTAAGATACTGAATGTGGGGCCAATTGCCTATAAAGCAATAGATAACTAATACATGGTGGTCTCAGTTCTTAAGTCACAGCCTCACCAGCAGAATCTTGGCCTCTGATTTCCTTTGATTAACTAAGGCTGAGCCACCATTTGACAATAAACAGAACAGATGTGTTTTTGCAATCTCTTACATATTGTTTCGGTGTTGTATAGTGTTTTATTTATTTTTCATCCATTCCACATGAATTAGGAGTGAAGTAGTGTGCAAGAGAAGAGAAATGTTTTCATAGCTCAAATACTATATGTGCCAAATGCTTTTCACTTCATAAATAATATTTAATTCACTTCCCTGTTATATATGCTGAGTTGAATTTTCAGTTTTAAAAAACTTGGTATTTCAGTTGGCATGTTTATCTCAGATGATTTTATACAGGCCTGAAATATTAAAGAAATAGTTTATATACGTTCATAACTATTTTTGGTAAACTTTGAGAATTCAAGATCCCTAACTTTTATAGATCTCAGTGAAGATCTTTGTTTCTTTCATGTATAATAGTAAAATAATTAACAAAACTTCATTAGCAAGTTCTTTGTCTTTTCAAACTGACTCAAATCTATCCTGCCCCTGCCACAATTTTCTATCATCTCTAGCTCCACTTCCAAGGTAATGTAGTGAAATGTAAACCTATTCCTACTGACCTTTCAATAGTCTAAGAAAGAATGAAAACATTTTACATTGCAAACCTCACTATACCATACCCATAAACAAGCTTTCAAGGTCCACATACCACTACCCTTTATTGTATCTTTTAGAATCACTCATATTAAACTATTTTCTCATTTCTAATCATGCCTTGCATTCCATATCTTTTTGTCTTGGCTCATTCCATTCTTTGGCCTGAATTATCTTTCCCATATAACCCTTCCTGAAATATTATCTTTTAATGGTAATGACAAACGGTACTTGACCTCTGTAGTCTTCACAGATGATTTCCCCAAACCAGTTGCTCACTCATCTGGGTTCCCTTGGGACATTAAAAATACCAATAGTAAAGTGGCAAAGCATTGTGTCTTTCATTGTATGATAATTCATTGATTGTGTTTTCATCCCTTATAGCAGACTGAACTTCCTGGTGAAAAGCATATTGTCTGAGTCAGTTTCATAGTTTTAGAGCCTTACAATGACATAATAAAAACTCACTTGCTAAACGAGCAAATGAATTAAACTCTAAAAGTAGCATTTCTTGTTCTTTCTCTTCCAATATCTTCCCTTAAGTGTCAGCTGATCACAAACCCAAAACCAGACTCACTAGTAGTGAACGAGTCTGACAGAATAGAATGTATCAGATGATTTTCAAGGATCTAGATCTTTATAGAAGCAGACTTTTACATCGTTCTCCCACGGAGTAGCTAGTGGAATCAAATCAAATCACTAACCCTCTGCAGTGAAACACTTTAACCACTGTGTCATGAGAGTTCGTCAGTGGTCATCAAATTTTTTCTAAAATCCATTCTACTTTTTACTTTCAAATTCTCCCTAAATCCCATCGTTCCCTCTCTCACTCATTTTTACACTGCCTTGTTGGTACCCTAGGATATATTGAAACAAAAAAATATGTGCAAATAAGATTTTCCAAAATAGTAAAAACATACTTTCAATATTTTTAATATTTTGTAGCTGTTAGAATAGAGAGGGAAAGTGCTGATACTTTAAATTGACACCCCCATGACTTAATCTGTTAATATTTCCATGTCCCCAAGATCTAGAAGTACAAGAAAATGATAAATAGGATTCAAGAAAATAATTTCATTGCCCCCTAGAAAAGGCTGTATTTTCTAAGACCTGTAAAACCAATTACTGTTTACATTTTGCCTTTATATTTAATTTTATCATTTCCTTACTTAAATTTACTATTCTAGAAGTTGAGATTCAAGTCTCTTTAGAACCCATAAATGGCACCATTTTAATCTTCAGACCAAATCAACTGCACTTTAACCACCTTAATATTTGGTAGCTTATCCAAAATTAGTTATTGTGTTTGTAAATGTATGTGTTGATAAAAATAAAGGAATATGGGCTTGTTGCTTCTCTGCTAGATGGCCACTTGTTTAACTTCAAGCCTTTAAGACCCCAGATGCTATATGTTTTGATAGCCGGACACCACCAGCTTTCTTCACCACATTTGCTTATGTACCCACTTTGTCTTCAGTGATTGTGTCAGGAGGGTAAACATCACAGAATGCCAGTTTGTTAGAACAAAGTATTCTTGTATTGAGGGAGGGCTTGAGCAGAGGCCCAAAATCCATCCACTTCCTCAGTGTATTGCCATATAAATATATGTACATAGGCCAACTAGCCCATGTGGAAGAAGCACACCAGCCTGTGTGATCATGGGGTGTTGACAAGATCAGGTAACAAGCATCAAAAGACCCAAAATAACAACAGAAAAAGTATATTGTTGAAAATGAGGGGGGTAGGAGCAGGGACCCAAAACCCATCTGTAGATACTAGGACAACCCCTCACAGAAGGGTCACAAGGAAAGGAAGAGTCAACCAGAATGTCGTATAGCACTGATGAAGTACACAATATTTCTTTGGTTCTCTTAGGCTTCCTCATCCCCCACTATCATGACCCAAGTCCTGCTTTTCAGTTCTGGCTAGACCAGAGCATATACACGGGTACAGGTAAGAGCTCAGGACACACGGAATCCAGGTCAAATAAACCCCTCAGGAACAGAAATGGGAGTAAAACATATCAGGACAGAAAGGGGAAGGTAGGGGGAGAAGGGGAGGAAGGGGGAACCTATCTCAATGATCGATGCATAACCTCCCCCCAACCACCCACCCAAGGAGGATGAATAACAGAAACATGGGTGAAGGGAGACAGTGGTTAGTGTAAGACATGAAAACAATAATAATTTACAATTTATCAAGGGGTCACAAGGGGAGGGGGAGCTGATACCAAGAGCTCAAATAGAAAGTAAATGTTTAGAAAATGATGATGACAGCATATGTACAAATGTGCTTGACACAATGAATGTATGGATTGTCATAAGAGGTGTAAGAACCCCCAATAAAATGATTTTTAATTAAATAAATAAGGAATAAAACCCAAGTAGGAGGGCATCTCAGAGTTCTCTACGTTCTTTTTTAAGTTACAAAACTTTAAATTATTTATAGGAAATGTATAATTTCGTGATTTCAAATGCTAAAATTAAGTTTCTAGTCTAACTGGGAACAAGTCCCTCCTATGTTTATACAAGAAGCCCTGGTGGTGTAGTGGTGACTCGTTGGTCTGCAAGCTGCAAGGTCAGCAGTTTGAAACCACCAGCAGACCTACCGGAGAAACACTGGACTGTCTATTGCTGTCAACAGTTGCAGCCCCAGAAACCCTAAAGGGGTCAGTGTGATTCAGCATTGACTCAATGGCAGTGAGTGAGTGATGTTTATACAGGTATAACTTGTAATTCAGGTGATCTATCAACTGTACATTCAAACTGTGGTTCAGTAAGCAATTACCTCCTGCCTTTTGAAACCCTATGTTACACACACACATTCTCCAGATTCAAAGCAGACTTTTGGCCAAAGCGCCACACTCATTTCCAAAGTTCGCCAAAAAAAGAAATTGTCTACATGTAATTAGTTAAGTATGCACAAATTGATTAGAGAATTATTCAACTGGCTGGACCTGTTCAAATGGTAAGCAAACAAACACATCCTATTTATACAAAGAAATATTCATTCAGTCAATCTAAATTTTCACTTGATTTAATTTAAAAAAAACACTATACTGTAGTATCATATGTCCTCAGAACTGGTCTACATACCCTTGTTGTCATAATGAGAATAGAATAATTATCACATTCCTCACATAATACTCTCCTACATTTTGTATAAAATTCTAGACTAATATTTGATAAAAGATGTTAGCTTCCAACCATGACTGAATAACTGGTAATGGATTTGCTACCTTGCTTTATATAAGACTGAACAAAATTATGTGAGCCATCAGCTGTCAATCCTGTTACAGTAATTAGTGACGAACTATATCTGTGAGAGAAGGGAAACCCAAGATGAATTGGTCCCACAATCACCAGGGTGTTGGTCTACAGGAGTTTTCCAAATCACTGAACAAAGATGTGGGACCCAAACAGGGCACAGCAGTATTCCGTTTTGCAGAAACTGGCAAGGCTGTTTGTGACAATTATATGGAAACGCAAAGGGCCTAAAGTAGCAAAAATAATCTTGAAAAATAAGGGGAAAATTGGCTGATTCATATCACCTGATGTCAAAGCTCACTATAAAGTTAGAGTTACTATAAAGTTACTATCAAGATACTGCAATATTGGCTTACAAGTAGAAAATAAATCAATGGAATAGAACAGAGTCCAAAAATAAACACAGAGCTATATGGTCAATTGGTTTTTATGAAGGTAGAAAAGTAATTCAAGTGGGATAGGGGGAGTCATTTCAACAAAAGGTTTTGGAACAACTGGAATTTCATATGGAAAGAAAAAACTTCAAGTAGGTCTCTCACAAAATACAAATTAATTTGAAAAGAGTCATCTATCTAAACAAAGGGTATTATGTTGAGTTTTCAGGAATTCTTAATACATTCGGGTAGAAATTTACTTTTTCAGATTATGTCTATTGCATATATTTTCTCAGTTCTGTAATATGTCCTTTCATTTTCTTCATATTTTAAAAAATAGTTTTATTGAGCACTAGTTTTCAATTTTTATGAAGTCTTTTATCATCTTATCAAGATATCATTTTGTTTTCTGTGTCTTGGTAAACATATATATATTTTTTTTATTCCACATTTACAAAGAAATTCTGCTATGGTTTCTCCTTCTGAGGAGCTCTGGCAGTGTAGTGGCTACATGTTGGGCTGTGATCTGAATGGTCAACAGTTTGAAACCACCAGCAGCAACTAAGGAGAAAGACTGGGCTTTCTACTCTCATAAGCACAGTCTCAGAAACACACTGGGGTTGCTATGGGACAGCACTGCCTTGATGGCAGTGAGCTTGGTTTTTAGTTTTTTTCTCCTTCTGAGCAGAGGCCCAAATATAAAAGGTTGTTTGCAATGACGACTAAGCTGTCTTCCTTGATGGGCATTTAAACAAATAAAGCATATATAAAAGATTGCTGAGAAAATTAGCTTTCACTTTTAAACTAAACCAAATATGGAGTGGTACAAAGGCTTCAAATGTCCTTTTTCATCATACTTTAAATTCTATGCCCTAGGGAAGAGGTGTTAACAAACCCAGGGACAAGATAATAACAAGCGATCCAAATTGGTGGGGAGGTGGGTGTGGGAGACCTGGTAGGGCCTGATCAAGGGGAATGTAACAAACAGGAAGTGCTGAAATCCTGGTGGGGACTGAGCATGATAGTAGGACAGGAGGAGAATCAAGGGAAATAGAGGAAAGAGCTGGGAGGAAAAGGGCATTTATAGAGGTCTAGATAAAGACATGTACATATGCAAATATATTTATATGAGGATGGGGAAATAGATCTATGAGCCTATATTTATAGGTTT
>NW_022103899.1:12243319-12244625 GCF_000313985.2 Echinops telfairi
CAATGAATGTACAAATGCGCTTTACACAATTGATGTGTGTATGGATTGTGATAAGAGTTGTATGAGCCCCTAATAAAATGATTTAAAAAAAAATCTATGCCCTAAATTTTTATATGAAGAAGGGGAAATTAACCACATGAGAACAAGCAATATGAAATATTTAAAATAAAACTAAAACTATGCCTGACCCATGACATTCTTTTGACAATGAAAATCTGTTAAAGCCCATGAGAATCTTTCTACCATTACATTTTCAATTCAGTGTTTAATGGCAGCCACTTTAAATGTACAACCTTCTTCAAATTTAAGTAATACTAATTATATTTTGAACTCACTTAAATACTCTAATGTGGAGCTCTGGTGGTGTAGTGGTTATGTGTTGGGCTGCTAACTGCAAGGTCAGCAGTCTGAAACCACCCACAGCTCAGCAGGAGAAAGCCAGGCTTTCTTTCTACTCCAGTAAAGAGTTACAGTCTTGGAAACCCACAGAGCCAGTTCCATTCTGTCCTACGGGGTCACTCTGAGTCGTCACTGACTCGATGGCAGTGAGTTTTTTGAGTTTCTATACTTATTTCGTTTTCCTAGTCCTACTGTGTTAAAAAAACAATACCTTTGGTTTTTCATACACAAAAGCTGACTACTAGAAGCTCAAAAATCCTCATGTTAAATAAGAATTTATCAGGATAGGCAGTCCAAGGGTTACAAACGAGGTCCAGCCATTCCTAAGGGTGTCTTGAAAAATCACACCAGATGCACACAGTTCTTATTTAGCTGTACTTTGGTGAAAGTGAGAGAAAGACAGGGCTTTCTACTCCTTTAAAGAGTTGTAGGCTTGGAAACTCACAGATGCCAGTTCTACCCTGTCCTGTAAAAGTCGCTATGAGTAGGCATCTACACCATGGCCGTGAGTTTGATCTTTTTGTTTGTTTGTTTGTAGATACCAATGGGATAAGGTAGCAGGCATCAAAGACCCAAAACAAAAAAATCATATCATTGTGAATGAGAGGGAGTGTGGAGTAGAAACCCAAAGCACATCTGTAGACAATTGGGCATCCCCTTACAGAAGGGTCACAAGGAAGAGACAGGCCAGTCAGGGTGCAGCATAGCACTGACGAAACATACACCTTTCCTCTAGTTCTTTAATGCTTCCTCCCCCACACTATCATGACTCAAATTCTACCTTACAAATCTAGACCAGAGCATGTACACTGGTACAGATCAGGGCTGGAAACACAGGGAATCTAGGACAGATAAACATCTCAGGACCAACAATGAGAGTGAAAATACCAGGAGGAGTAGGGGGGGG
>NW_022103899.1:12244725-12259466 GCF_000313985.2 Echinops telfairi
CCAATAACAATGATCTATATATAACCCTCTCCCAGGGGGACAGACAACAGAAAAGTGGGTTGAGGGAGACAATGGTCAGTATAAAACATGAAAAAAAAATTTACAAATTATCAAGGGCTCATGGGGGTGGAGGGTGGTGGAATGAGCTGATACCCAGGGCTCAAGTAGAAAAAAAATGTTCTCAAAATGATAATGGCAGCATATGTACAAATGTGCCTGACACAATGAATGGATGGATGGATGGATTGTGTTAAGAGTTGTACAAGCCCCCAATAAAATAATTTTGTAAAGATGTTGTATATCACTAAGATGTTAAGTTTTCATCAGCTATACTAACATGTCTTTTAATCTCATTAAGAAAAGAAATTTTATGATAGTTTGCACTGCCAATTTTTTTTAGGGTTCTCTTCTCAACTTGCAGTTGATAAAATCTATCTTAAATATTATGTGATTCACAACTGGATGTTCATTCAAATTGACTTTCTAACTATTTAAAGTAAGGAGCTCTATATTTAAAAGTCCACAGAACCTAAAAGCCAAGTATAAACTGAAAACATTTAAATAAGGTTTTAGAATTTTGTTACTAAACAGAGGGTAGAGTCACCTAGAGCATAACTTTGATTTTCCTTCCATTCGACAAGGTTTCTGGGGCAGGGAGTGCCTCATGTTTCAATAGCCATACTGACAATCCCTGACTTTTATTTGGTTCCAGATATGTATTTGCAATTATTGAACAGCTAGCTCTTTCTGGATTTTTCACATATCCTTCAAGCTTAAAATTCTCGAAATAAACTTTTCATTTTCTCCCCCCAAATTGAGTTATTTTTTTATGTGCCTTACCTAGCTAGAGGAGCCTTGATGGCACAGTAAATTACACGTTGGACTGATGACTACAGCTCCATGGAAGAAAGATGAGGCTTTGAAGTCCCATTAAGTTCTATGGCCTTGGAAACACACAGGGGGTTTCCTCTAGGGTCACTGTAATGGGAATCACTGCAAATGGGAATCAACTCGGCCATGAATTTGGTGTTACCTTACCTGGTTAGAGGTACACCATCTAACTAATCACTTGAGCCAGAAAACTAGTAGTTATCATAATTATCATTTTCTCCATCATATATCATTTCCAATTAGTGAGGTAGATAAATTTTCCAAATTGAACTTAACTCCTCCCTCTTCTTAATTCACTTTCTGCTGCTTTAGCTCATACTCAGCTTTTTTAAATGTTTAAGAGCTTTCCTACCTCCCATCTTATTTTCCTCTAACCCAACTTTTTGAACCTGCATGATATTTCTCTTAAAGAACACAAATGGTGTCTTCTCCTTTATTCGAAACTCTCTAATACCTTATTTTCTATAAAATAAGATCTTTCTTATGTAAGGCACTACTCTCTTCCCCCAAGGAGAGCATTTCTGTCTTACCATCACGATTTCTCCAGCCCAACACCACTTTAGCATGATTAATAGCATCTATTGGCCAGCAGCTGTCTCCTAAGAGTCCTTGGTAGTAGGAATTGGTAACACTGACTATTAGCTGAAAAGTTGGCAGTTCAGACTGACCAGAAGTGCCACGAAAGACAAGGCTGGCAATCTTCTACTGGGGGGGGTCACAGCCTTGAAACCCCCATAGAGCATTTCTACTCTGCACCTGAGGTCACCTGAGTCAGAATCAACTCCACAGCAATTAACAAGCACAATTTCCATTACCCCTTCTCCCTCAAGTGCACACCACTATCTAGCAATATTAAACCATTTCTCAATGCCTGAGGAGACAATTTTAAGTTGTGACTTTTTACAGGCTGACTTCTTTTCCTGCAGCTACAGTTCCTTTTACTATGTGTGCTTCAATACTCAATGTAAATGTTCCTACAAACTACTCATCAACAAAGTTCATCATTGCCTCTTCTATATTCCTATCATGCTTTATAGATTTATTAGAGTGCTCACAATGTTGCTGTCATTGTTTATGATTTTGTCCCCACTATAGCTATTGAACGCTTTAAAAATTCAAACTATATTCATCTTCGTATCCCCAGCATTTAGGATCCCAACTGAAAACTCACTGTCATTGAGTCAATTGGGACTCATAGTGACCTTACAGGACAGGGTAGAACTTCCCTGGGTTTCTGAGATTGTAACTCTCTGTGGGAGTAGAAAGCTTCATCTTTCTCCCATAGAACCGCTGGTGGTTTCTGACTGTGAACCTCACAACTAGCCACCTAACACTTAACCCACTCTACCTCAAGGACATCCACAATTAGTATTGAGTTTGGCAGCTAGGTTAAAAAAATTCAAAACAAAAACAAAACCCATTACTGTTCAGTCACTTCCAACTTGTAGCCATTCCCTGAGTTAGCGTGAAATTTATCTCCAGGGGAACGTTGCTGACTAACATCTTTACAGAAACCCATCGTGAAGCCTTTCTTCCAGGAAGCTGCCACTGTGCTCTGTTCTCACGATGTAGCAGGTCCTTCATCATGGTGCTCAAAGCCCATTTACCAAACCACAGTGTCTAGTATTCATTTTTCTCTGTTTTTGACAACCAACCTTGTGCTCTCTAGTTGCTTACTTCAAAGTCAAAATTACTTGTTTCTAGGATTTGTCACTTCTCATGGTTTCAGAATTCCCCAAAAGTTTGACAGTTCTTTCATCACACGCATATTCAAAGTACTATTAGCCTACTTTTATCATATAATTCTACAAGCTCCAAAGATGAATTAACTGAAGTGACTACTCTTTTATCTTCTACTCAACAAGATTAGCTTCAATTTCCTCTTAAATACGTGTGATGTCTAATTTGACCACCACTTTCTTTAATAGGTAAAATAGGAGCACAATACACACTAAGTAGTTGGGCTTTTTCTAGCATCTGTTAGCACAATACCACTCATTCCAGGCAGCAAACCTGTCACTACTTCAATCTCCTCCTTTGCCTTCTGCTTCTTCAACTTGCCTCAAAATAATGTTTAACAATTTTTTAACTTTCTAGTATATTTCACAAAGTTAATTATTCATTAACATTACTCATCATGATTTTCATGTTTATAGGTTCCTCCCACTTTCTATTTTTCTTCTTTTCATTTTCTGTATGTGGCCTTTGTATTCTCCCTTCAGCATTTTGTTCATATTGGTTTCCTACATTGCAGCTTCCTATTCGTTATCCACAGGGCATATTGTAAAGTCTGAATTTCATTTTAAACTTCCAATCGTTCTCAACCCAATTTCCATTTCAGTCTTCAACCATGGCTTCTTATTTATCCTTCTCTTCTGGACTTTTTTAAATTCTCTTTTAAAATACGATCTATATTCTTGACTATGCGCAGCACCCTAAAGGCTTTGCTCTCAAGCTGCACTTCAGTTGTACCTCGTCAATCAATCCACTTTCTTATTTAGAATTAACTACAGAATAGAATTCCCCTTATTCTCTTCCTGACCTTCAGAGAGATAAGATTGTGGGGGGAAATGTGGCAATAATTTATCAGAAAGTCTGCTTTTACAGAATTCAATTTCTTGTAAATCTGAGATGGTTATGATAAAAAGTGGTATGTTCAAAATAACTCTGAAATTAAATTCAGGAGCTTTAAACAATAACTCTTCTACTTTCATGACTTTAAGAAAGTTATTAACATCTTTAAACTTGTTCTTTCCTCCTAAAGTTGAAGAAGATATTTGGCTGAAAATACCCTTTAAAGTTCTTATGAGAAACAAATTAAATGACTATATAAGTTTGTTTAATATAATTTATTATAGGCTATTGCCTATAATATTGTTTATAACCACTGTAAAAATATCAGTATGTTATCAATATAACCCTTCTAATAAAATTGATCTGTATTTTACATTATTTAAGTTATTATATAGACTAAAAAATTACTTTACCACTATTAAAAGACTGCAGAAGAAGGAGCCCTAGCATTACCTTGGTTACAAGTTGAGCTGCTAACAGTGAGGAAAGAAGTTTGAAACGACCAAACCCTCCACAGAAGAAAGATGAGGTTTCAGACCCCTGTAAGAATTTCTAGTTTCAGAAACCCCCTAGGGCAGTTCTACCCTGTCACTATGAGTCAGCATAGATTTAATGACAGGGGGTTTGGTTTTTTGGAGAAGATTGCAGACGGGAAGAGAAGTATCATGAGCAAAAAAAAAAAAATCACTAATCATAGCAAAAAGTTAATGGGTAAGATAAAAAAATGATAAATGAAGAAATTTCAAAATAAGTGTATTATTTGAAGACACAAGAAAATTGTCAGAAAATCCAAACAAAGGAAAATAAGATTGGCTGTGGGAAGTGGTGATGCAAAATATTCTGATATATGTTTCTTTCATGTATGCATGTATCACTACAACTTTGAAAATTTGCCTTTCAATTTTTTAGAATTCTTCAATGCTACAATCAATACTACTAGTGTTTCTAAATACCATAGTATGAACAAATAGTTTCCAATAATTTACTCAGAATCATAATAGCTAAATTTTAGCACTGTGAAAATATATATGAATGGCCATATTGCTAGTCAGTCATTAGGAAATTCAAAGGGGAAAGTTAATGTAGGCTATCATATTCATAGTAAGTTAGTTGCAAAAAACGCCCCAATTCTCCACTCCTCCCTCAACCCACTTTCTTTGCTACATGTCTTTACAGCAAGTCCCATCAAAAAAAAAAGAAGAACAAATAAACAAATGAAAATAAATAGTATCTATTTCCCACCCCTTGCTACTTTGGCTAATTAGCACTTCTGTAGAAGGAATAACACAACATGTATAAGCCTAGATTCAAAATGAGACTCTCTTTGAATCCTACCCTGACCATGAGAATTAGCCTTTACTAGACTGCTGTCCAACAGAGCTGAGTCAGAGTCAAGGCCATGATAGAGTAACCATCTACCACCAACTAACTACAGGCCCATAAGTAAGACCAGCTATTATCCATCAAGCCCAGCCAAAATCCATGGACAAAATCAGACAAGTCACAGATTTAGGAGCAAAAATAGCAGAGATTTTGGTGTCTACATGTCACTGAGGTTTTGTGGTTGTTTATTACACAGTATTATTATGGCAATAGACAGCTGATATGGAAACCTAATTTGGAAAATTTCCCATAAAAAAAAACCCACCTTCAACAAGAGGCCATGCTTTGCTAAACTAGATTCTAATCCTGTATGTCCTGTATCCTTATAAAAGGAGGGAAGAAACAAGGAGACAGAAAGGACATTGAAGCTACAGTTATGCGAAGCCAGGTGGAGGCATGAGCCACTTTCTTTCCTAGAACCCTCCAAAGGAATCCACATACAACACCTTTATTTGAACTTCTAGCCTCCCTAACTGTGAGAAAATAAAATTCTGTTCTCATAGACACTCAATTTAGGGTATCTTGTTAAGGCGCCATAGGAAACTAAGAATTCTGGTTGGTTTTTTTAGACCTGCAGTCTAAAATACTGCAGTAGTGCAGTATTACACTACTATCTTTTTCAAGTGACTTTTTCCTTCTAAACAAATATGTGAGTAAAATCCTCACTGCCCCTATTTCTTTTTTTCCTTTTAATCATTTTATTAGGGGTTCATACAACTCTTATCACAATCCATACATAGGTCAATTGTGTAAAGCACATTTGTACATCATTCTCAAAACATTTGCTCTCCACTTAAGCCCCTGGTATCAGCTCCTCATTTTTCCTCCTCCTTCCCCGCTGCCTCTCCCTCATGAACCCTTGATAATATATAAATTATTATTTTGTTATGTCTTACACTGTCCAACATCTCTCTTCACCCACTTTTCTCTTGTCTGTCCCCCAGGGAGGAGGTTACATGTAGATCCTTGTAATCGGTTCCTCCTTTCCACCCCACCCTCCCTCCACCCTCCTGGTATTGCCACTCTCACCACTGGTCCTGAAGGGATCATTCACCCTGGATTCCCTGTGTTTCCAGTTTCTTTCTGTACCAGTATACATCCTCTGGTCTAGCCAGATTTGTAAGATAGAATTGGGATCATGATAGTGGGGTGGGGAGGAAGCATTTAGGAACTAGAGGAAAGTTCTATGTTTCATCCTTGCTACATTGCACCCTGGGTGGCTCATCTCCTCTCTACAACCCTTCCATAAGGGGATGTCCAATTGCCTACAGATGGGCTTTGGGTCTCCACTCCGCACTTCCCATCGCACCCTGTCTGGCTCGTCTCCCCCTGAGACCCCTCTGCAAGGGGATCTCCAGTAGCCTACAAATGGGCTTTGGGTCTCCACTCCACACTCCCCCTTCATTTGCTATGGTAAGATTTTTTGTTCTGATGATGCCTGATACCTGATCCCTTCAACACCTGGTGATCGCACAGGCTGGTGTGCTTCTTCCATGTGGACTTTGTTGCTTCTGAGCTAGATAGCCGCTTGTTTACCTTCAAGCCTTTAAGACCCCAGATGCTATATTTTTGATAGCCTGGAACCATCAGCTTTCTTCACCGCATTTACTTATGCACCTGCTTTGTCTTCAGTGATTGTGTCAGGAAGGTGAGCATCATGGAATGCTGGTTTAATAGAACAAAGTATTCTTGCATTGAGGGAGTACTAGAGTGGAGGCCCAATGCCCATCTGCCACCTTAATACTAAATCTATACATATATGCACATAAATCTATTTCCACATCCTCATATATAAATATATTTATATATGTACATGCCTGTATTTAGACCTATATAAATGCCCTTTGCCTCCTAGCTCTTTCCTCTATTTCCTTTGACTTTCCTCTTGTCCCACTATCATGTTCAGCCTTCATTTGGGTTTCAGTAATTCCTCTCGGTTACATTACCCTTGGTCACGCCTTACCAGGCCTCCTACACCCTCCTCACCACCAATTTGGATCACTTGTCCCTGGGTTTGTTAACACCACTACCTTTCCCCCCACCTTCCCCTCTCCCATGTCCTCCTGGAACTGTCAGTCGGTCCCATTGTTTTCTCCTTCAGATTGTTCATCTAGCCTATCTTATTTAGACAGACCTGCAGAGATAATAACATGCACCAAAACAAGACAGAGCAAACCCAAGCAACAAAAGAAAACAAAACAACAATCCAATGACAAAAAACAACAACAAGAAAGAAAAGCTTGTAGTTAGTTCAAGGACTGTTTGTTGGCCTTTAGGTGTGTTTTCAGATCCAGTCTGATGGGGCACCAAGTCCTGGCCCCAAAGTCTATTTTTGGTATTTCGCCCCTATCTCTTCACATCATGAATAATCAAGATTTCCTGCCTATCCTACCTGTCATAAAAATGGTTAATTTTCACTGTGAATTTAACAGAATGTATTTGTGGTATTTGAAAACAAACTCAAACAACAGGTCTGCAATATTTTCTAAATCATATATTTTGTATTTATTTTATGTGTGTTCTATTTTTAACACCTCCAGAATATTCATTAAAAAATTACAAGTTATCCTTAATCCTACTGCCCTGAAGGGATTTCTATATTAATATCCTGGCAGAAATCACTACTCTGAAGGCAGAAGCAAAAGGAGGAAGAAGTCTATTCAGTTTGCCTTGTAAAGAACTCTGAATAATCTCTTTACAGCAAGCACACTTACACAATGGGATATCCACATTTAGAATTTCAGCAGTTTTCATTATTTTAATGATTGCTTCAGTGCTGCTGCTATTAAAATAAAGAAACCACATTAGAAGAATTAGCATGATAAAGTAGAATGTAAGTTATTTCCTTACAAAAGGTGTTGGCTGCCACCTTTGGGACTGTCTGAGCATTGTAATTTCAGAAAGAACAAACAAATCAGGCCTTCAAACCTTTACTTTGGTAAACATTTTAAGAAATGTTCCTACAAAGGAACACTATTTGCATTAACTTGATTATTTCAGTAGAAAGTCAACCATAAAACATGTAAGCAGATTATGAAGTTTGGGTGTGATGAAAGTACATAAATAAATGCAATTTTCCTAAAGACTGTCCAAACTACAGGCCAAAATAATCATTATAAATAACACGGCATGCTGCTGTTGTTAGATGCCGCCGAGTTGCGTCTAACTCAGAGACCCCACGTACACCAGGATGAAACGCTGCCGCTGCGTCCTGCACCATGCTGACAACTGCTCTTGTTTGAGCCATTGTTGCAGCCACTGTGTCAATCCATCTTGTCAACAGTCTGCCTCTTTTTTGCTGCCTCTCTATTTTACCAAACATGATGTCCCTTTTCAGGGACTTGTGTCTCCTAATAAAATGTCCAAAATACATGAGAGGAAATGTTGCTGTCCTTGCTTCTAAAGAGTATGCTGGTTGTACTTCTTTCAGAGCAGATTTGTTTATTATTTTGACATTCCATGATACTTTCAATATTCTTGCCAGCATCATAATTCAAATGCATTGATTCTTCTTTAATCTTCCATTTCCGTGTCCAACTTTCACATGCATGTGGGGCAATTAAGAATATCACGGCTTGGGTCAGGCACACTTTTAAGTTCTCAAAGTAATATCCTTGTTTTTAGCACTTTAAGATCTTATGCAGAATATTTACCCAGTGCTCTGTGTTGCATTGCATAACACAGCATATAGTAACTTAATTTTAAAGTTTAGATTTTTATATAAAATATTATTTAAATCCTTCCACGTACTAATTTTTCCACCTGCTTATATGCCTCCAGCAACAATACGAGTCCCTTATCTCCTTCCTGTGAGGGTAAGTCAAAAAGCATTTCTAAGGTTCATTTCATGCATTCATGGGTTTATTAAAGTATATGTGCATGTGTAAACATATCTTTGCACTCAGTGGATGGCTGTAGACAAGCTCTCAGTAATATTCTTGTCTTCATCGAATTAAGGTATCATTTTTTTTAAAGGTGCTTTTTGTCCCATGAAATAAAAAGATTTTGAAGTCAGAGCTACAATCAAATTTTTAGCAAAACCCAAGTGGATATCTTCCAAAATCATTGCAGCTTTGCAAAAGTTTATAAGAATCGTGCCTCACAGAAAACATTAGTTTTTACAAGGAAAGTCAGATAAAAACTCAAAGAAGAGCCACAAGAGAAGAGACCATCAACCTCGATAATGAAATTGGCTGAGGTTCAGAAACTGACAGAAGAAAACTATAGATTAACCATCGTTGAATAGCCATTGATCTCAACTAATTTGGCATTTTCCATTTTAAGGGAACATGTTGGTCTCGGCAAGCTTTCAGCTCAGTTGGTGGCAAAAGCATTGCACAAAGGCCAGTAGGTTTAATGAGCTGATTGTTCCCTGAATCTTTTTAAAGTAAGATCAAAGCTAATGACAACTTTATGGATGAATTGTAAATACAGACTAGTCTTGGGTTTACCAATACTCGCCCAAGAGCAGGGTCCAACCACAATAGTAGTTTTTGAGACCTGCTAGGTCAGTTAAATTCAAGACAATAGTCAACTCAGATTATGCTAATTATTTGGGGGATTCTCAAGGGATAATCCTTGAGTTCATTCGATCCTTGAATGATCATTAGAAAAAAGTTGTAAGAAAAATGAAAACTATTTTGGTGATAAAAAGGCAAGAAAGTTACATCAAAGAATTTTTTCCCATCACAACAATGCACCTGTCCATTTTTTGAGGGTAATAATGGCTATCTTATGAGAATGTGGTAGAAGAACTTCATCCATCCATCCAATAGAACTGACCTTGTCTCTTCAGACTTCTTCTTGTTCCTAAAGCTTAAGGAACATTTAAAAGGACTACATTTATGTAAAAGCTGCTGTTTTGATGTAGTTTCCATTAAAAAAGAGCAGAATTCTTTGAGGAAGGGTTAAGAGAGATGGAAATACCATTTTCAAAAGTGTACAGATCTAAATGATGATGATATGCCAAATAACAAAAGTTTCACATTTGGATTTTTTGTTAATAAATATTCCTATGATTTTGTACAAATACTTTTTTACTTACCCTCCTTTATTAGCTAATAAGACAACAAGCTTGATTTCAGACTCTTGAGGCTAATTGACAATGTAAATCCTTGAGTGACAAATAACTATAGCTTCTCCTTATAATAAAGTATATTGTTACTTTGTGGCTATCACATAACTAAGACCAATAGGATAAAGAGAATTAGTTAGCTATTGGTACAAAACATAATGACAGGTGAACTATAATTATTTTATAAAAGAGTGAGAAAAACCCATGTTTTAATATTCTCTCCTCTTACCCTTGCTTTCTTAGGGCATCTGTTCCTTTTTATTTATATTTTACAACTAACTGGTTTTCTCAAGGGTGAGAATTAGTCCAAAGGACTAATGGACCATGCAAACATCAGCCTACATGACACTGAAATAAGAAAAACTAGATGGTATCCAGGTGTCACTCTTAACTGCTCTGAATCAGATTAGAAAATCCTGGATATAGTGCAATCAAAATGTGGGACTAAAATCAAAAATTATAAAAAAGACCAGGTTTACTGGTCTGATGGAGACTGGCTGAACCCCCAAATACAGCTACCTTTCAGGTGTGGAACAGAATTTAGCACATACATATGCTCAGTTTTCAGCCAAACAAATATTGTTAGTGCTGTCCTGCAGGTTCTGACTCAGTCTCCGGAAATAAACAGAATGAACTCTTCCGGTCCTGTGGCGTGCTCACAATCGCTCTTGTATTTGACTCAAACAACACACAGGCTTATAAAGCAAATACTGGCACTAGAGAGGCACGCACTCCTTACAATAATCAACCATTTTAGATTTTAAAAGACAGTATTTACCGGAGGACAAAGTGCAGAATTCCTAGGAAGGAAGGCCAAGTGAAAAGGTGAAAGAGGGAAGAAATGGGGTGAGTGTTATTAACACTGAAGATTTCAGTAAACTTATTTGTTCTGTAAGCCTTCACTAAATTTTCAGGAAAAATAATAACAGAAGTTAGAATACTGGGAGTAGCATAGTCATGAGTCATGCCTTGACTGCCTCAGGGTAGCCCCTGAACAAAGATTAAACAAAGACTTTAAGCTCCTCTGTCCCAATCATGGCCCTCAATTATTCCACCAGTAAGTATGATGTATTGATCTGCTGCCAACCATGTTTTTATGACAATTTTCTTTGACCTCTCATGTCATTTTTAAAACTATGTATCTCAGCAAACCCTTGGACACCATCATAACCTCACGCTAATGGTCTTCCTCATCTGGATGATATTTCTCTGTAGTTATCATGTCCTTGTCCTGTTTTAGACTTCATAGATTCTCTTTTTAAATAAAATAAATATATAAGATTTTAAAAGTAAAGGAATGAAATAATTTTTGAGAATATTCATTCTCTGAATATATATACATACATATATTGATATATGTGTACATATGAGGCAATTTCAAATACATATGTATATATTTAGGATCTATATATGTGCATATACACACATATATATTTGAGGGGACTTCAAAAAGTTCATAGAAAAATAGATTTTAAATATATGTGGAATTTGTCCATGAACTTTGTCAAATTCCCCCCCTCGTGTGTGTGTGTGTGTGTGTGTGTGTGTGTGTGTGTGTGTGTGTGTTTAATTTTACTTAAGGATGCTTATGGTAAACCAGAACCCAGACCTACTGCCATCAAGTCAATTCTGACTCCTATCAACTCTTTGTGGGTGTCCAAGGCTATAAACCTTTGCAGGAGCTGATAGCCTCTACTTTCCCCACAGAGTGCTTGGTAGGTTTGAACTGTCAATCTTTCGGTTAGTAATCCAATGCTTACTAGACAGCACCATCAGACTCCTTAACTGTAGTAAAAGACTATAAAAATTAAAGTAGAAGAATATTAAAACAAAAATCTTGCCATTTTCATTTTAAAGTAGATTTATCCTTCTGGCAGTCCAAGTATGGTACTTTCAATAATCTTCTGCAGCACTGTAATTTGAATGCATCAATTCTTCTTCAGTCTTCTTTATTCAATGTCTAATTTCCACAAGCATGTATAGAGATTAAAAATGCCATGGCTTCGGTCAGGCCCAAGTCAGTCCAGAAAGTGGCATCCTTGCTTGTCAGCATTTAAAGAGTTTTGTGCAGCAGGTTTGATCCCATGAAATGCACCCTTTGATTTCCTGGCTGCTGCTTTTTTGTTTTTTTTAATCATTTTATTGGGGGTTCATACAGCTCTTAGCACAATCCATTATGTCAAGCACATTGGTACATTTGTTTCCATCATCATTTTCAAAATATTTTCTTTCTACTTGAGCCCTTGGTACCAGCTCATTTTCACCCTCTCTGTCCCACCCTCCCTCCCTCACAAACCCTTGATAATTTATAAATTATTCTTATTTTTTTCATGTCTTACACTGTCCGATGTCTCCCTTTACCCATTTTTCTGTTGTCCGTCCCTTAAGGAAGGGGTTATATGTAGATCATTGTGATCAGTTCCCCCTTTATCCCTCACCTTCTCCTTACTCTCCTGGGATCCCTGCTCTCATTATTAGACCTGAGGGGTTTATCTGTCCTGGATTCCTGTGTTTCCAGCTCTTACCTGTACCAGTGTACACCCTCTCATCTAGCCAGGTTTGTAAGGTAGAATTGGGATCATGACAGTGGAGGAAGGAAGCAATAAAGAACTAGAGGAAGGTTGTATGTTTCATCGGTGCTATACTGCACTGACTGGTTCGTCTCCTCCCCGCAACCCTTCTGTAAGGGGATGTCCAGTGGCCTACAGATGGGCTTGGGTCTCCACTCCACACTCCCCATCATTCACATCAATATGATGTTTTTGTTCTTTGATGCCTGATACCTGATCCTATGGACACCTAATGATCACACAGACTGCTGTGCTTCTTCCATGTGGGCTTTGTTGCTTCTCAGCTAGATGGACACTTTTTTATCTTCAAGCCTTTAAGATCAGACACTATATTTTTTAATAGCCAGGCACCATCTGCTTTCTTCAACACATTTTCTTATGCACCTGGTTTGTCTTCAGTGATCATGTCAGGAAGGCGAGCACCATGAAATGCCAGGTTAATAGAACAAAGTGTTCTTGCATTGAGGGAGTACTTGAGTAGAGGCCTAATGTCCATCTGCTACCTTAATTATTAAACCTATAAATATGTGCACATAAATCTATTTCCCCATCGTCATATATATATTTACATATGTACATGCCTGCATTTAGACCTCTGTAAATGCCCTTTGCCTCCTAGTTATTCCTCTAATTCCTTTTACTTTCCTCTTGTCCCACTGTCATGCTCAGCCTTCATTTGGGTTTCAGTAATTCCTCTCCGTTACATTGTCCTTGATCAAGCCCTACCAGGCCTCCTATAGCCTCCTCGCCATCGATTTTGGATCACTTGTTCCTTTGTCCCTGGGTTTGTTAATACCCACTTCCTTTCCCTCACCTCCCCCTCTCCCATGTTCCCCCCCTTCCATCCCCCACAACCCTCAGTCCTGTTGTTTTCTCCTCCAGATTGTTTGTCCTGCCTATCTTATCTAGATAGACCTGCAAGATAATAATATGCACAAAAAACAAAACAAAGCAATGAAAGAAAACAAAAAACAACAACAAAGAAAAGCCTGTAAATAATTCAAGGTCCTTTTGTTGGCATGGCTGCTGCTTTCATGAGAATTGATTACATCCAAGCAAAATGAAATCTGTGACAGCTTCAATCTTTCCTCCATTTATCATGATGTCAGCTATTGGTTCTGTTGTGAAGATTGTTACTTTCTTCACATTAAGATGTAATCCTTCTTGATCTTGCGATGCTTGATCTTTACCAGCAAGGGATTCAAGTCCTACTTTATTTAGCAAACAAGGTTGTGTCATTCACTTATTGCAGGGTGTTAATAAGCCTTCCTCAAATCCTGTTGCCACATTCTTCGTCATATACTCTAGCTTTACCCAAGTAATTTTATCCTTAATCAACATGCTATTTTCATCACTGTTAACCCCTCTTTCCTTGTCACGTTTGCCCCTGAGAACCACTAATAATCCTTCTCTACTCTTTTCTTGTCTTTTTATCTAACTGAAGTCATACAATATTTGTCCTTTTGTAAGTGACTTATTTCACTTACCATGTCCATCCATGTGATATTATGTTTCAAGATTTCATTTCTCCTACTGACTAAGCAGTATTCCATTGTGTGTATACTTATCTGTTGTATTTTGTTTCTCTCTTAAAATGATGTTGTGCATTTGGGTTTTTTCCATCTTGTTGCTGTTATAAATAACCCATGAATCATTGGTGTCTCTGCGTTCATGTGTTTGGGGTATATACCTAGAAGTGTAATTGCTAGATCATATAGTGGTTCTGTTTTTAATTTTTAAGGAACATAAATCCAGTGAGATTTATATATTTAAAAGTATTAAATGGTCAAAGGACTTAAATAGACTCACCATAGGGCATTTCAAATAGCCACTAAACACATGAATATATGCTCAATGTCTTCAGCCATCAGAGAGATGCAAATCAAAACCACAATGAGATACCATTTCATTTTGTTCATACTAAGCCCTAGTGGTTACTTGGTGGGCAGCTATCTGCAAGACGGGCAGTGCAAAAGCAGCAACAAGGCTATCTACTCCTGTAAACAGTTACAGTCTCAGAAACCCACAAGGGCATCTCTACCCTGGCTTATAGGGTTGCTATGAATCAGCAGTAACTCAATGTCAGTGGCTAATATTAAAACAACAACTTCCACCCTCTGTGTTAGTCCAGGTAGACTAGAGAAACAAATCCATAGACACTCATATGTGTATAAGAAAGAGGTTTATATACAAGAGTAGTTGAATATTGAGAAAACATCCCAGCCCAGTCCAGATCAAGTCCATAAGTC
>NW_022103899.1:12259650-12272946 GCF_000313985.2 Echinops telfairi
GTGGCTCCTCCAGTTCCCAGGGCACAGGGGTCATCAGTGAAATGCCATGTGTCTTGTCAGTAGAGCGTCTCTCAGGGAGTGAGTCTTGTCAGTAAAGAGTCTACAAGGGAGTGAGCAGAGAGAGACAGTGTCTTCTGCCTCCAAAGAGGAAAAATAGAAGTTCCCAGAATTCTCAGGGGAAGGCCATGCCCACAGAGGCCTCATGGGCTATGACCCAATTGACAGACTAGACTCCACCCCTTCACTCTTAATCCTCTCAAATCCCAAATGGACACCAGATTATGTAACTACCACACACACACACACCTCGAAAGAAAACAAAAACCAAAAACAACAAATGTTGGCAAGATATGGCATATTGTAACCCCTACCACTTATTTAATATGAAATTATATAGCCATTGTGGGCATCGTGTTTTTAATAAGTATTAATAAGCTCAAGCAGAACAACTAGGAGTCTTTATATGTGAGAGAATTCAAAATCTCTACTGGCAGTCAGTATATTTTAGTGATGATATGCAAATAAAATAACATTTTTTCACTTTTTAAAACTTTGAGTTTCTATTTTTAATGGGCTCTATGAGGCAATTTGAGAAAGTAAAAACAACACCATTTAATTGATTCTAAGATTATGAAAAAAATACTACAGTATTTGAAATTATCTAACTTGAAAATAATGGTTATTATTTTCATGATATATTGAATGTGCATGAAATTCAGGATTATTTGCTTTCTTACCAAGTAAATCATGTAAGGTTGAATCACAGTAAGAAATGGTAGGTCTAATATATAAATCATTTTGAAATTAAACTCCAATTAAAGTAGTAAAATTCCATGTTGCTTTTTTTTTTTTTAATGATCTACACGAACACCACAAATGAAGTTCTAAATACTGGTAAAGTCCAAAATGTGTGGATATAAATAGACTCCCTTATGCCAAAAGTGAAGAAATATGTTGGTGCTGCTCGATTAGAAAATTGCAAACTTTTTCTGACCCCTGGTGGATATGTTGAAAAGGGCAGTGTGCTGCTATACTGTAAGTATCAAAATTGCTTTAGCAAAATAAAATTTCTTTCTCACTGGTAGGAGGCTTGAAATCTGAATTGAGGGCCCCAGCTCTGAGAGAAGGCTATGTCTCTCTCTGGGCTCTGGAGGGAGGTCTTTTTGTCTCCCCTGAAATCTTCATTCACTTATCACTTCTCTTCCCCTGTCTCTGCTGCTTGCATTTTAATCTCTTTTATGCCTCAAAAATGCCTCCAAATATTCCCTACACTAATCCTCCCTCACGAACATAATAAGGAATGCCTGTTTCCAAAAGGAATAATAGCCCAAGGGTTAGGGTTTAGAATTACTAACCCATCTGGGGGGGTTGGGGGAGAGGCCACAATTCAAATGAGAATAATTTAAAAACTCACTGCCCTGGAGTCAATTCCGACTCACTGCAACCCTACCAGACAGCACAACTGCCCCTGTGGATTTCCAAGACTGTCACTCTTTGTGGGTGTAGAATACATCATCTTTCTCCGGATCAGTCCAGAATAACGACTATAAACCAACTGCCAAACCAAACCAACTACCAGCAACCTTTTCAACTCATGTTGTTGTTGTTGGGTGCCCACAAGTCTGTTCTAACTCATCCTGAATCTATGTACAACCGAGTGAAACCCTGCCTGACCCTGCACCATCCTCATGATTGTTCCTGTGCTTGAGCCCATTGTAGCCAGTGCGTTGATCCACCTTGTCAAAGGTCTTCCTTTTTCACTGCCCCTCTTGTTTATCAAGCATGCAATCCTTCTTCAGGGATTGGTCTTTCCTGATAACATGTCCAAAGTACATAAGGCAAAGTTTCCTCATCCTTTCCTCTAAGGAGCACTCTAGCTGTACTTCTTCCAAGACAAATTTGTTTGGTCTTTTGGCAGTCCAGCGTACTTTGAATATTCTTCACCAGCACTCTAATTGAAATGCATTGATTCTTTATTGGTCTTCCTTATTCAAGATCCAACTTTCACATGCATATAGGGCAATTTAAAGTACCATGGCTTCCGCCAGGCACTCCCTAATCCTCAAAGTGTCTTCCTTGCTTTGAACACTTAAAGTGATCTCCTGCATCCGATTTGCACAGTGCAATGCATCGTTTGCTCTCCTGACTGCTGCTTCCAGGAGAACTGATGGTGGCTCAGAGCAAGACAAAATCCATGACAACGCCCTTCTTTCCTCCATTAACCATGATGTCACCTACTGGTCCAGATGTGAGGATGTGGGTCTTCTTAACACTGAGCAGCAATTCATCCTGAAGGCTGTAATCCATGATCCTTATCAGCAAGTGCTTCAAGTTCTCATTTTCAGTAAACAAGGTTGTGTCATCTGCATATCAAAGGTTGCTCATAAGCCTTCCTCTGATTCTGATGCTGCTGTGTTCTTCATATACTCCAATTTCTCTGATGGTTTGCTCAAATTCACCTCATGGACACCCTGTATAGGGTTGCAGGCCTGTAAATCATTTGGGAACAGATAACCTCATCTTTTTCCCACAAAGTGGGTAGGAGATTTTAACTGCCTACTCTGCAGTTAGCAGTCAACCACTCACCTGACAGCACCACCAGGGCTCCTTAGTAGTGGCTATGTTGCAGTTGAATTGTGGGTATTCCATATGGAGATGTACTTCAAAACATTAAAATTCATTTCATCAAGTCACTTCTGACTCATATAAACGACATAGGAGAGAATAAAACTGTTCCCTAGGGTTCCTGGGACTATAAATATTTACAGAAGTGGACAGTCTCATTTTCCGCAGAGCTACTCGTAGATTTAAACTGCTAACCTTGTGGTTAGCACTGTAACCCACAATGCCACCAAATTATTAATATGGAAATAAAATGTAGATATCTCATTAATAATGGTTTACATTGATTACAGGTTGCAACGATAATATTTTGGATTTCTTACAAAAAATTTATCAAACCCAAATTCACTGCCATCAAGCCAAATCTGGCTTATGGAAATGTATCTTTATAATTAATTTTACCTGTTTCTGTGTACTGATTCTTAATGCATACTGAGACGGGTTAGAATAAAGGCTGGATTCTTAAATCTCCAAGTTCCGGGTCAAGTCGAAGCCTACAGAAACTGCCTTGAGCCAACACAACACCCCATATCCTGTTATTGCTTAAGCTTGAAATATTTCAAGCCATTAGTTCTTTAAAAGATAACTGGTGTTCAAGCTCATTTCCTCAGACAGCTGCATCCAAAGAGGAGCCAAGCTCCAAGGACATGTGCAGTTTGACCACCCAGAACCTGAAGTGACTTTGGAAATTCAAACCAGAGGATCCTGCAGCATTTCATTACCACAACCCCTCCTATATGGGCCAATTCGGGGAAGTCCTCCTGCTCCATGAATAGCCATGTTTCCCCTACCTTTACAAACTCCGCCCGGGAGTCAGAATGGAGTCCGTGGCAGTGAGAAAGAAAGAAAAGAGTTCCTTTGTTTGGACAGAGGTGGACTGCACTGCCTTAGGGCCTTCTATGTCCTCTCAGGTGCTTTCTCCTTCAAGAAACCTCTTTGTCTGCTATGAAAACTGATTCTCGCTTTATTATTCTTACTCAGCAGGGAAAAGCACCTTTGATTGGAATAGACAGTAACACTACCAAAAAAAATTAAGTTGCATATGTGACTCACATTAGATCCCTATAAGATACTGCAGTAATATCAGCTCCTCCTTAGGTATTATTTTAAAACGCGGTTCTCAACCTGTGGGTTGTGACCCCTTTGGGGGTCGAAAGACCCTTTCACAGGGGTCTCCTAAGCCCATCGGAAAACGCATATTTCTGATGGTCTTAGGAACCGAGACACTGCTCCTCTGTCTCCAGGCAGGTCCGCCCACATGCAGATACATCCACATATTAGTACCCAGCCTGAAAACTGTTACCCATGCTACACCATGCTTCGAGACAAAATTTCATTTACTTGTCGTTAGAAATAACTATTTCACAATACATAATTACATATTGTTTTATGATTAATCACTATGCTTTAATTATGTTCCATTTTTAACAATGAAAATACATCCTGCATATCAGATATTTACATTATGATTCATCATAGTAGCAAAATTACAGTTATGAAGTATCAACAAAAATGATTTTATGGTTGGGGGTCACCACAACATGAGGAACTGTATTAAAGGGTCACATCATTAGGAAGGTTGAGAACCACCGTTTTAAAAATTACAAGGTGTCCCAGTTTATTTTGGGGGGGAAAAGTCTGTAAATTTAAAATTAATATTTGTTAAGCAAATTCTAAGATGACCCTCAATGATCAAAGTCTTGTATAATCCCCTCCACTTGAGAATGTGCATGCAAGGTCTTGAAAGGATAGAATAGAATAGAATCATTCCCTTCAGTTGGGTACAGCATATGAAAAAATGTAAAGGGGGTTTTCTGATATAGTTAAGGTTACTAATTAAGTAACTTTGAACTAATCAAAGGGGAGATTATAATTGGTTAGCCTAAGCTAATCAGATGAGGCCTTTAAAAGAGACTCAAAGTAGCAGCATTCTCTTGTTGAACAAGAAGGAAAAAACAGCCTTGCTGTGGAGAGAGCCACGTGGCAGGAAATGTAAGGCTATCACTACAATGAGAGCTTTTGTCCTGCAGTTATAAGATAACCTGTAAATTTGAGAGAGAGCCCAGCCTTGGATGAAATTGCAGCTTCAATTGATAGCTTTGTGCAGTTGCAGCCTGGAGATACTCAAGAACAGAGCCTTACCCAGACTCCCAATCCACAGACACTGTGAAATAATAAATGTGTGTTGGTTTAAGCTGCTACATTTGTGCTAATTTGTTATGAAACATAAGAAAGTAATACAGTTTGCAACTGAGCAGTTTGTTTTGCTTCACATTATTTCTTTTTAATTTTGTAATAATAGTTCTTTTATTTTGCTCTTTATTAACCTGATACATTCATCACAAAAAGTCATAATCAGCGATGAAAACTATAACTTTATTACAGCATATGCTTTACTATAGTTTTACTGTAGTGTGTACTTTATTATAACATATGTGACTGAAAAAGAAATACAAGGAAATTAAAGTATAATATAAAACTCCCCATAGAATTTAACTACTATGTAAATCATAGGAGTCCCAGATCCAAATTCTTTGCCATTTAAATCAGTGGAGACGTTTTCTTTCTCCTTCATCATTTGGTGCTATATTTTTGGAAATTAAAGTCAACAAACATCGAATAGGGAAGAAAAAAATAAATACTAGTAGCGATATAGCCAGGGTATGTGTGGTGTTAAAACCAACTCCATAGCTCACATCCATATTTTAAACAGACCTTTTAGCTTTCTATAATTTCACTATTCTCTTGAGTTCATGAAATTCATACCACAGTGTCAAGCCACGATTCCTCAAGGTGAAGATTAGTTCAAAGATTGGTGGCATTTGGAGAACAATACCCTACAACTTTATGACTTTAAAAGTGACAGCTGGCACTCCAGTTCCTCCAATAATTCACTATTTATTAAACTTGTCATGCTTTTTTAGTCTTTGTACAGTTTTTCCTCTAATAAATGTTCTATTACCTCCTTGTCTAGAAAAGGCCTCCTGTCCTGTGAGCCTTGCTCATTTCCTCTATAAAGTTTTTGCCTTCCCCACTTAAAAGGTTTCTTCTTTTCATTGATGCCAACTAGAACAAGTGGGCATGAAAACCGCTTGATAATACTGTGATTTATTGTACGCATTGATTTCATGAAAGTCAATGAGAGAAACTATAGGTGTTTAGTTCCCCAGAAGTGTACAGGCTCTGCTTTAATCTACCCCTCTAGAGGAGTATATATACAAATGTAGACAAGGGTGAGCTTGGCCAGAAGATCCAGCTGTATACTAGAGGTAGGCCATAACCCCAAGGAAACTCCCTTTCACCTGATTGGCCGCTCCTATGAGATCACAAAATGGATGGTGGTTACATAGTGACTGCCTCATCATTGAGAATCATAGCCTAGTCCAGTTGGCACATAACATTAGCCATCACAAGTTAGATAAGCACTTTTACAAAAACTATAAAACCTTCTCCCATTGTTACCTCTCGTGAACATCCCATGTGAGATTGTATTAGACCCACTCCTTGGTTTCTCGCATTTCTGTTATTGTAACATCTGTTCTGGTCTCCCTGAAGTGTGCTTCGTTAAGACAGCGGCTCTGTGTTCTCCCTATTTTGGCCTCTGATTTGGGGCAGACCTTTATTCTTAAATTATAATTTTAAAGTATTCATTAATTTTTGTTTTACTTACATTAAAAGACTTTTAAGATTTACTATCTATGCTCAAGTATAAGCTGAGTTTTTCAGCATGTTTTTATGGGTTTTTTGTGGTAAAATTAGGTGCTTCGGCAGATATTCAGATCAGCTTACACTCAAGTGTATATGGTATCTTTTTATTAGATTTTCTTTATTATCACCCTAAGGCAGTGGTTAGTTCTTAGCACTAGAGTTTCAGACTTTGCAGACTTGTTATAGAGTTATGTTGTGTACTATCAAGAAGCCTTGGTGGCACAGTGTGTTAAGTGTTAGACTACTAACCCCCAAGTCAGCAGTTCTACCCCATCAGCCACTCCTTGGGGAAAAGATGAAGCTTTCTGCTCCTATAAAGATTTACAGCCCTGGGAACTCAAAGAAGCAAGTCTACTCTGTCTTATAGGTTCACTATGAGTCAAAATCAACTTGATGACAGTAGATTTGGTTTATATCCACCATTAAGCTAATAGCAGGAACCATGCCTGATTCAACAATGTAACTTCAACTTTAAGAAGGAAATTAAATCAAATTAGTTGTAGTGATTATCTTAATTACAACCTCATTGAGCTTGATTGAAATACTTAAGGCAAATTTGCATTCCCAACAGTAGTGAACTTCCTTTCATCCTCATGTGTGCAGTGGAGATGAGATTATCATTAATTTGTCCACCACCTCCAATACTTGACCATTGTCATTATCTAAGGTTTTTAGATCCAGAATCCATTTAATAAATAATTAAAAAGTTGAAGAAAATATAAACCCCTTTACCTGCAGGTGAATTTGATGTTGTGAATTATAGAGAAAAAATGAAGTAAAATAATACAGTTCTTAATGAGAACAAATACATCTTAAAAACTATGAGTGGACTGAGTGAGGGAGGTGGGAGAAAAGTGAAAAAGAAAAACAAGCCACAAAGACAGACATACTCCTCCTGCTTTGCACCCTCAAGGTCATGAGTGCCCGTGAGGCGTTTGGTTAGTTAGCTTCACTTCACATCTCATTACTGGTGATATTTATTTTGATAATTATAGTAAAGAAAGGATTTTTTTAAGTGAACATTTTGTTACTCCTATATTTATCTGAGTTATTATCTCTGTATGAGCTCAGAGAATGTTTGAGCCTGTCTCAGCCGAGTTTATTGGCAATTCCAGTCTATTTGCCAACAAGTTAAGAAAGCACTCATTTTAAACTACAGTACACCCCAATCTTGAGATTCAATCCTACTTCAGGTTCATAAAGCCAAATCAATAGAATCATTCAAATCCAAGGTTAACTCTTATCTTAAAGCCAGACTCATTGGTATTGATTAAACTTTTATTTTTACCTTATTATGAAGAACAAAAGGACCTTGAAGTGCCTTAGAAAGAAAAGCACCATAAACAATCTATGTCCCTTTGTAGCACCAATTAATGCATCCAATTTGTACTTTCAACTTCATTCCAAATACAAAAAGTTTGTCTTCTTTTATATAAGATTTTTTTTCTTGAATAATGGCAAGCTTTTCGACTTCCACCTATTATAGAACTTCCTATATTGGAAGAATAATATAAATAATAATTAATCATACATATTACAGATAAGAAAGTCATAATGAATTTCTTTAAATTTAGAGATGAAATAAAATGTGTTTTGGGTACCTATTAATGTTTCTGAGGAATTGTAATTTATAAAAATCGGTGCTCAGAAAGTATTTTCTCTTTATATGTTTTCCTATGTAGATATTTGGATATTCCTTTTATTTTTTCTGATGAGAAAATCAAATATGTAAGTAATTTTAACGATAAAATATAGTATAAACTGATTCTATTTTCATTACCATAAGAAAAGCATATGCGTTGTGTTTCAGAAGACCACACTGCCTATACTTTGATAGTTTTGTAATATTTTCTTGAAAATGAGGTTATAAACTAAGTGATTATACCTCACAGGTAATGATGTGATTATAGCCCAGCACCACCACCACCACCACCACCACCCCACCTACACGCACACACAGCCCACAGAACTGGTATGTACAGAAACATAACAATCTTCATTCACTAAAATCTTTTTTTTTCCAGCTGGAAGATTTTGAAATTTTATTTTAAAAACTACCACATTGTGAAAAGAATTGTGTCCTGTTTCTACTAGTCTTATCATTTTTTATTATTTGGAATAGACTTGAAGGCACACAACTACAGTAAACTTCAACATGTCTTACTGTAACTGTATGTTAATTAAGTAATTATTCACAACTATTGGCAAAATTTTATACAGATTTTTAAAAAATCAATAACATGGTTTGTCGACTAACTTTCCTCTTGTAATTTTCTTTCTTTTTTTTTTCAATCATTTTATTGGGGGCTCATACAACTCCTATCACAATCTATACATACAGCCATTGTGTCAAGCACATTTTTACATTTGTTGCCCTCATCATTCTCAAAATATTTGCTCTCCACTTAAGCCCTTGGTATCAGCTCCTCATTTACCCCTCCCTCCCCGTTCCTCTCTCCCTCATGAACCCTTGTTTAAAAGTTATTATTATTTTGTCATGTCTTACACTCTCCAATGTCTCCCTTCACCCACTTTCCTGTTGTCTGTCCCCCAGATAGGAGGTTATATGTAGATCCTTATAATCTGTTCCCCCTTTCTACCCCACCTTCCCTCCACCCTCCAGTATCGCCACTCTCACCACTGGTCCTGGAAGGATCATCTGTCCTGGATTCCTTGTGTTTTCAATTCTTATCTGTACCAGCATACATCCTCTGGCCTAGCCAGAATTGTAAGGTAGAATTGGGATCATGATAGTGGAGGGGAGGAAGCATTTAAGAATTAGAGGAAAGTTGTATGTTTCCTTGTTGCTACACTACACCCTAACTGGCTCGTGTCCTCCCTGAGACCCTTCTGTAAGAGGGTGGTCCCATTACCTACAGGTGGGCTTTGGGTCTCCACTCTGCACTACCCCTCATTTACAATGATAGGATTTTTTGTTCTTTGATGCCTGATACCTGATCCCTTCGACACCTTGTAATCCATGTGGGCTTTGTTGCTTCTGAGCTAGATGGTCGCTTGTTTACCTTCAAGCCTTTAAGACCCCAGACTATATCTTTTGATAGCCGGGCACCATCAGCTTTCTTTACCACAGTTGCTTATGCACGTTTGTCTTCATAAATTGGGTGAAGGCTTGCAGAGCAGATAAGCCTTCCATTCAACAAATAATATACAATTTGTTTCATCTCATTGATTACAATCCCCACAATGTAACAGTGTACAGTCCCCACTTTTTCTATTCCTGTCTCTATTCCTCCTTCCTTCCTAACTCTTCTCAATTTTGTCCTTGGGTAAATGCAGCCCATTTGATCTCAAATGTCAGTTATTCTAATGCATGTGTACCCCACTTGAGTTATTGTTCCTCTAATAAACCTGTTTATTGTGAGCCATTGGGTTGAGTTTGTTTCTAGGCCCAAAAGGTGACTACAGGCCACAGTTTTAGGGGTTACATCAGTCTTTAAATTCTAATTAGTGCTGAATTTTGTGTGGAGCACTTTGACACATTCAAATCAAATATTATCCTTCATATTTGATTATGGGCCACTGTGATATTTAATGTTTTGTTTCAACATGGCTGGGACATGATTCTCAATGGTTTGGCAGTTGATGCCTAGTAACCTCCCTATGACCTGATCCAGTACAATATAATCACAGCCAATTAGTTGGAAGAAAATAAGGGTGTGAGGCAACACCCTTACTCACATCAAAAACTTGATGTAACCAGTTGAAAGGAAGTTTCCTTGGGGGGGTTGGACTGCTTTCAATATAAGTTGACACTGGGAATGCTTGCTTGCTTTTTGCTGTGTCTGGATTCTGCATCTGGATCATCAACTTTCCGTTCTTTGGACTTGATCCACTGATCTGTGTCATATTACCTGCCTTTCATGGGAGTAATCACAGACATGCCATCTGACCTACTAATTTTGGATTCATTCACTTCTATAGCCACAAGCCTGTAGTCTTTCTGCTGATCTTGCATTCATCAACCCCCAAAGTCACTCAAGTGACGAGAAGCCTCCAGCCTAATACCTGGCCCACAGACTTGGAACCTGCCTGGACTTGAACTTGCCCACATCTATAACTGTGTGAGTCATTTTCTTGATGTAAATGTATATATCTAGATAGATAGATCAAATATATATATATATATATATATATATATAATCAATCAGATATTGTCTAGTGGACTATATTAGTCATCTCTGGAATTTTTATTTGCAGTAGAATGGCCAATGATCCTTATAGTAATGACAAAGAAGCCTATGCTCTCCTCCAGCATGGGATCATATACTACATCTTTTATTTTTTTCATCTATCTCTAGCTCACTTAGCTTCCATTTTTTAATCATATTAACTATCACTTGTTATCTCTTCTGCTTTCTGATTATGCCTAATGTTAATAATTTAGAACAATTATAGTATAAATATAGTATATGTGTTAGTCTGGGTGGACTAAAGAAACAAATCTAGGGAGACTCATTTGTGTATAAGAAAGTCCTTTATATACAAGAGCAATTTAATATTGAGAAAACATCCCATCCCAGTCCAAATCAAGTTCATAAGTCCAATATTAGCTCATATGTCTAATACTAGTACATAAATTCCTCTTTAGACTCACGCAACCATGCAATAATGCTGAATGCAGGAAGATCACAGCCAGTGGGTGAAAAGTCTTGTGGATCAAGTGGTGGTAAAAGCATCTCAGCACTGGCAGAGGTCTCCACATGGCTACTCCACCTCCCAGGGCTCTGACTGCATCAGCGTAGCTCCATCAGGCTCTTACCTCCTCCAGTGAGCTATTTATCTCTTTATCACCTCCAAATGAGGTCATTAAGCTGAGACCTAATTGAGAGACTGAACTCCACCCCTTCTTTCTTAAGTATCAAGTTGACAACAAATGATGTAACTACCACAGTAGACTTAACAACTACAAATAAAGTTATACCAAAAAATGTCAAATTATTTTCTTTTCTACTGAATTTATTCCAACTTCAAGCTCCTGTCCCATAATTCAGCAGGAAATTCCACCTAAACCACTCAATTTAACTTGCCTCCTCTCATCTTTCTTTATCATGTTCCACTTTTATATCATATCTTACAGAATAGGTTTCTGAAGAAAGACAGCTCCTTCCATTGAAACCTTTGTCAAAGCTAGGAGTCCCATAGCCTTGAACTCAGTCTCTCTAGGAACAACAAATAGCAAATACACCCAGATGTCTTTCCGATTCCAGAGAATATACCTAAAGAATATGGTGTATACACCACTATCCTTGAGTTTTATGAGCCTCTAGCTTCAGTTTTAGGTGATTTCCTGCTACCCTCAGTGGAATTCAAGGGGACCTAGTGGCCCTGTGGAGGAGGCATTGAGCTGCTAATACCAAAATCAGTAGTTTAAACCCACCAGCTGCTCCTCAGAACACAGATAAGGCCGTCTGCTCCTGTAACAAATGACAGTCTTGGACAGACTATACAACGTCATTATGAATCAAAATCAATTTGATGATAGTGGGTTGTGGTAGTTACATAATCTGATGTCAATTTGAGGATTGAGAGTATAGGGGTGGAGTCTAGGCTGTCAATCAGGATGTAGCAAATGAGGCCTCTGTGTGGGTAGACCTTCTCCTGAGGATTCTGGAAACTCCTGTATTTCCGCCTTGGAGGTGGGAGACATTTTCTCTCTTGGATCACTCCCAGAAAGACATTGCAGCTGACAAGACACATATAACTATGCTAGTGCCCTGATCTGGAGGAACCATGTAGAGACCCCATGGAGACAAACTGATGGCAGTCAGAGCCTCAGACAGAGCTGAAGGAACCACATGGAGACCCCTGCCAGTGCTGAGATGCCTCTACCCACACTGGATCCACAAGACTTACCACCCACTGGCCTGTGATCTTCCTGCATTAGGCATCATTGCATGTGCTTTGTGAGTCTGAAAAGGACTTTATAGATTAGTATTGAACATATGGGCTAATATTGGACTTAGGGACTTGATCTGGACTAGCCTGGGATGCTTTCTCACTATTCAACTGCTCTTGTATATGCAGCTCTCTCTTATACACATATGAGTCTCCCTGAATTTGTTTCTCTAGTCTACCCGGACTAACACATGGGTTCAGTGCAATTCAACTCTTGCCTTTATCCCTGAATATTCTTAGAGGGCTTGGGTCTCTCCATAAAACAAAGTCAAGAAGATGAGCTGAACAGCAATTCCTCAAATTACTGAGCACAGTGTTTATGATCCAACAATTTCACTACTGGTATATACCTAAAAGAAATGAAAACATCAATAAAAATATTTGTACACAAATATGTATATGAATATTAGTCACAATAGCCCCAAAGTAAAATTTCCCAAATGTCTATCAGTGGATAAACAAAATGTAATATCCATACATTGAAATAATATTCAGCTGTTAAAAAATGAAGTATTGATACATGCTATATAACATGGATGAATTTTTACATTATTTTAAGTAAAAGCTAATCACAAAAGACCACATATTTTATTATTATACTCATAATAAATATCCAGAATAGGAACGTACAGCCAAAAAGGAGAATATTGGCTGCTTAGGACTTGAGGGAGTAGCACTGGTGACAGAATGGCTACACATTGAGCTACTAACCTCGAAGTCAGCAGTTTGAATCCATCAGCTGCTCCTTGGGAAAGAGACTCCCATACTTACCAAGTACCTCTTGTACACAGTCACAGCCTCTGAAACCCACAGGAGCAGTTCCACCCTGCCCTATAGGGTCCCCATGAGTCAGAATTGACTCGGTGGCAGTGAGTTTGTTTGTTTCTTTGTTTGTTTTTTTACTTTAGAGGACTTGGGGGATGGGGAGGCTGTAGTAGCTAAAAAAAGTGATGTTTCCTTTTTTTTTTTTTTAAACATTTTATTAGGGGCCCATACAACTGTTATCGCAATCCATACACACATCAATTGTGTAAAGCGCATTTGTATATC
>NW_022103899.1:12274745-12299149 GCF_000313985.2 Echinops telfairi
TGTGGTCCTCTCTGTGGACTGGCTGCTCTATTTGGGGTCATCGCCCTCAAGGCCTGGCGGGCCAGGATGTGCTCCAGTCTCTCCTCCTCCTCCACCCACCCCCACCTCCCGGTCATCTGCTCCTGTGTGCTCTGGTCAGATATATCCTTCTCCCGAAGCTGCAGATACAGTGCCATCCTTTGAGATAAATTCTTCTTGGGGAAGGGGCAGGCATCCACTTAGTATTTGGGGCTGGGACCAGCCCCCTAGACCTCGCCACTGATTCCCTGATGTTTCCTTTTGATGTGACAAAAATGTTTTAAAATTGTCAGAAGTGATGGGTGCATGTACAAGGGGGCTCCAAAAAGTTCATGGAAAATTTGCATTATCTTTTTATTCCATTTTTTCATGAACTTTTTAAAGCTCCCTCATATCTTTGAGGCTTGAGAAATACAGTAATTCCATATCTATTCATTGTGCTCTTTCAGAACATGTACATGGATCAAGAGGCAGTTGTGCTAACAGGACAAAGGAATGTTGTTGCATGGTTTAAGATCAGGAAAGGTGTGTGTCAAGTTACATACTCTAACTGTACTTATTCAATCTGTATGCTAAGCAAATAAGCTAGATTAATGAAGAAGAATGCTGCATCAGGATTGCAGAATAGCTTCTGTGAAATGCAGGTGACACAACTTTGCTTGCTGAAAATAAAGAGGACTTGAAGCACTTGCTGATGAAGATCGAGAATTGCAGCCTTAAATGTGTTTTACAACTTAATATAAAGAAAGCCAAAATCCTCACAACTAGACCAATATGTAACATCATGATAAACGGAGAAAAGATTGACATTGTCAAGTGTTTTCTCTTGTTTGGATCCACATTCAATGTTCGTGGAAGCAGCAGTCAGAAGATCAAGTGATGCACTACATTGGATGAATGTACTGCACAAGATCTCTTTAAAGTTTTGAAAAGTAAGGATGTCACTCTGAGAACTTAGATGCGCCCGACCAAAGCCATATTTTCCGTTTCCTCATATGCATGTGAAAGCTGAACATTGACTAAGGAAGACCATTTGCATTATGGTGCTGACAAAGAATACGGAAAGTGCCATGTACTGTCAAATGAGCAAATCTGCCATACAGATCTGTCTTGGAAGAAGTCTAGCCAGAATGCTCCTTAGAAGTGATGTTGGAGATATTTCGTCTCACTTACTTTGGACATGTTTTCAGGAAACACCAGGGCCTGGAAAATGACATTATGCTTGATAAAGTGGAGGGGCAGCTGGAAAAAAAGGAAGACTATTCACAAGATGGATTGACACAGTGGCTGCAATGATGAGCTTGAACATGACAATGATTATGAGACTATTTACAAGATGAACTGACATAGTGGCTGCAACGATGACCTTGAACGTGACAATGATTGTGAGCACCAGGCAGTTTATATACTAGGGGGGCTATGAGTGAGAACTGACTCAAAAGCACCTAACAACAACAATAACGTACCTGTGAATATTCTAAAAACCAATGAATTTTATATTTTAAATGAGTGACTTCATATTTATGTATACTTTCATTTTAGCAATATATTAGATATGCACTCAAAGATCAAAATTTAAATGATTTGTCCTTTTTACTGTCTTCTTACGGACATTTTAAAGAGAGACTTTTCCCTGTGAGTATATGGCAGTGAAGAATACATTAACGACTAGTACTTTTAAGTGCCCTGTCAATTGCGACAGGATGTTTTAGCTACTGAAGCTTTTGCTCTATCAGTGAAAATGTTAACATATGTAAAAGATAAATTAGCTTCAATTTTATTATGAGAATAATTTTTGACATCATAGAAATCAGGAAGAGATCATAGGATAGCCCAGAGTCTATGTAATTTACCTTGTGAACTTCTGACCTACAATATTGGGTTCTCATATTCATGTAAAAGCTTGACAATTAATAAGAAAGATCAAAAATAGATGCATTGAATTGCTAGATCATAAAGAATATTTTATATATCATGGACTGCCAGAAAAAGCAAAACTGAAATGGATGAATTCAGCCAAAATGTTCCTTATCAGGCATCAAAGAACAAAAAATCATATCATTGTGTGCTCACCTCCATGATAAGATTGCTACAAATGGGTGCATAAGAAAATGTGGCGGAGAAAGCTGATGGTGCCTGGCTATCAAAAGATATAGCATCTGGGGTATTAAAGGCCTGAATATAAACAAGCAGCCATCTAGCTCAGAAGCAACAAAGCCCACATGGAAGAAGCACACCAGCCTGTGTGATCATGAGGTGTTGAAGGGATCAGGTATCAGGCATCAAAGAACAAAAAATCATATCATTGTGAATGAGGGTGAGTGCGGAGTGGAGACTCAAGGCCCATCTGAAGGTAATTGGACATCCCCTTACAAAAGGGTTGTGGGGAGGAGACAAGCCAGTCAGGGTGCAATGTAGCAATGATAAAACATGCAACCTTCCTCTAGTTCCTAAATGCTTCCTCCCCCCACACCCCTCACTATCATGATCCCAATTCTAACTTACAAATCTGGCTGGACCAGAGGATGTACACTGGTACAGATAGGAACTGGAAACACAGAATCCAGGACAGATGATCTCTGCAGGATCTGTGGTGAGAGTGGCGATACCAGGAGGGTGGAGGGAGGGTGGGGTGAAAAGGGGAAACCAATTACAAGGATCTACATATAACCTCCTCCCTGGGGGACAGACAACATAAAAATGGGTGAAGGGAGACGTCAGACAGTGTAAGATATGACAAAACAATAATTTATAAATTGTCTAGGGTTCATGAGGTTGGGGAGCAGGGAGGGAGGGGAAAAATGAAGAACTGATGCCAGGGACTTCAGTGGAGAACAAATGTTTTGAGAATGATGAGAGCTATGAATGTACAAAAGTGCTTTACATAATTGATGTATGTATGGATTATAAGAGTTGTATGAGCTCCTAATAAAATGATTTTTTTAAAAAAAGAGAGGATGGAGAAACTTCATCTCATGAACTTTGAGCATGTCATCAGGAGAGACAAGCTATCCTTAAGAAGGGTGTCTTGCTTGGTAGAGGGTCAGAGCAAGGAGGAAGACCACTACTGAGGTGGGTGGAAAAAGGGACTGAAACAATGGCCTCAAGCACAGTAACCAGTACAAGGGTGATGCAGAGTGGAGCTGCACACAGTCTGATGTGCGCAGGGGTGTTCTGAGGTGGAGCTGGCTTCACGCCATCTAACAATGCCACTCCCACAATGAGAAAAATGTTGAGATACTTTTTCTAAGTAACCTTGGAAATGGCTCCTCCCTAAGCAAGCTTTGAAAACAGACCTACTCCTGTCCAACCCCCCACCCCACTCCCAGCCCCCCACCCCTGATTTCAGCTCCTGAGACCCAAAGGACACAGATAAGCCAAGTGCAGAATTTTGACAGGAAATCTGAGATCATGGATGTACATTGTTTTAAGTCACTGCATTTGGGGATAACTTTTTACACTGTCATTGAAAATTATTGCAGATGAGAACATTTGCTTAAAGTTGTTTTATTTATCTAATGAATATTAGATATCTTTGTGTCAGTAACTATACCAAGGAGAAGAGAACCAGATGTAATAATAAATGGGCCCTGTCATAGAGGAAATTGCTCTGTTGAGGGAGATGGATGGACAGGTAAATAGTACACATTATATATGATGTAGATATAAGAAAATTTATGTATGACTATAAAAATCTAAAAATGTCCCACAATGTCCCATGTTCCATCTACTCATCCCAATGAATGCAAAGAGCTTGAGGCACTTTTAGACAGTGAAATTATTCTGCGTGATACTGAAAAGCAGTGTATATAACATTATATATTATTCAAAACACATAGGACAGCACAGCCAAGAGCAAATACCAATGCAAACTATATACTTCAGTTAATAATAATAATGTATCAATATTAGTTTATCAATTGCGAAAAAAGGAATTCAAGATGTTGACATAAGATAGATAAAACTAATTTCTGATTATTCATCGGTCACTTTATTGAGTCAGCTTATTGCTATATAACAGACTGGTTTACAGCATAATGATTGTCTTACACAAGTACTGTGAGAGATACAGTCAATTAACATGGCCCTTCTAGCCACAATTCCTTATGTGATGTACTGTAGTCGAATTCTGTATTCTATGCCTGTGACTATGATCCCATTTTGGAGAGGATTGATGTGGGGCTAAATCCTGACCTTAGTAGAAGATGTGAACCAAGCCACACCCTTTACTGCTTGCAAGGCATCTTTAATTCTACTTGACTACAGGGTGTGACTCAAGAAACCAACCTTCATTTTCTTTGGGAGTATGGTCTGCTAAAAGACAACTACACCGATGAAACACAACTTTCTTATGGTTCTTTAAAGCTTCCTCCTCCCCACTATCATGACCCCAATTCTACCTCACAAAACCAGCTAGACCAGAGGATGTACACTGGTACAGATAAGAGCTGGAAACAGGGAATCCAGGACAGATAAGCCCCTCAGGGCCAATAATGAGAGTAGCACTACCAGGAGGGGAAAGGGAAGGTGGAGGAGAAAAGGGGAACCAATCACACTGATCTACATATAACCCCCTATTGGGGGGATGGACAACAGAAAAGTGGGTGAAGGGAGACATTGGACCATGTAAGATGTGAAAAAATAAGAATAATTTATAAATGATCAAAAGTTCGTGAGGGAAGGTGAGGAAGAGAGGGGAGAAAATGTGGAGCTGATACCAAAGGCTTAAGTAGAAAGAAAATGTTTTGGAAATGATGATGGCGACAAATGTACAAAAGTGCTTGACACAATGGATGGATGGATGGTGAAGAGTTGTACGAGCCCCCAATAAAACGATTTTTTTTTTTAAAAAGACAATCACACCTCCATCACACTTCCTTGGTATGAGTCATCTGGGACACATTTGGAAGAATGTGTCCAGGAACTCTGTCTGAAGTGACAGAGGATGCCAAAACAAGATGCACCAGAGACTGTGGCACAAGGGCTCAGAGGCACATCATGACTAAGGGGTAGCTTTTTTAGGTTACTCAGGAGGGAAATACCTCAGTCCTTGGCTTCGCATGACAAAGAATTCACACAGTTTGCGATCTAAGTGAGTTTTTATAAAGGACAGAAGAAGTTTCAGTTTTCACACAAGCACCCTCAGGGCACTTCACACCCACACGTGGAGACCTGAGGCCACAGAAACCACAGCAGAGGCCCAGCTGGAAAAAGGGTGGGGAGTACCCCAGTTCTGGCTTTTTAGGGTCCTCCGCTGGAAGGCATGGTCGACAGCACTGGTTGACCCCCTTGGCTGAATTAAGCCCCCACCTGGCCTAGACTGGGGCTCTCCCAGGTGTACTGGCTTCCTGAATCCAGGGCCTAAATGTGTGCATGCCCTCTAGCCCTGATCGGCTTCGAACTTCCCGGAAAGGGGTGGGGTAGGGAGGCCTTAGCATGTAGTGGGTCAACCCCAGGTTTCTTCTACCTAACAGCTTCTCCTCATCTGGCTCAACACAATGGAACTGTGGGACAGAACTACAGGTGGGCTAGCTTCTTGGTCCATGGAGGCAAAGGCCAAATGACCACATGGCTGAGGATCAGAGAGACTTGGCTACTGGCTGAAAGGAAACGTAGCTGTGGGCCAGTGACTCTATTCTGACTGTTTGCTGATGCTCAGTTGTGGTCCTGGATTAACTTCCCTAATGTCATTGTTATTGTTGTTTACTACTGTTGTCAGGTGCCATCAAGTTTCGTGGCATAGCAGCTTGTGTACACACAATGAAACACTTCCCAGTCCTGCACCATCCCCACAATTGTCCCTATGCTGGAGTCCTTTGTTGCAAACACCATGTCAGTCCCTCTCCTGGAGGACTTTCCTCTGGTTCGCTGCCCCTCTGCTTTACCAAACATGCTGTCTGCTCCAGAGACTGGTCTCCCCTGACATGTCCAAAGTCTGAGAGACAAAGTCTCGCCATCCTCGCCTCTAAGGGGCACTCTGGCCTTACTTCTTCCAAGACAGATCAGTTTGTCCTTTCAGCAGACAATGGTACTTTCAATATTCTTCTCAGATACCACAATTCAAATGCATCCATTTTTCTCAGATCTTCTTTATTCACTGTCCAACGTTCACATGCATCTGAGGCTATTGAGCCAGGCCCACCTTAGTCCTCAAAGTAACATTCTTGCTTTCAATACTCTAAAAAGCTCAGTTTGTCGTACTGTTGTGGCTTGTGTGTTGTTGGGATGCTGGACGCTCTGTCACTGGTATTTCAGATGTGAGCTGGGTCACCCAGAGGGACCAGGGGTCACTGGAGCTTCCAGACTTAGAACAGACAGCAAAGAAGGGCTCGGAACCCCACTTCTGAGGAAGGAGCTGCTGAAAACCTTATGCATAACTTTCAAAATAAACCTCCTTAATGGTGAGTATTGTCTGTGAGTCCTGTGTGCCCATTACAAAGAAGCATGGAACCCTGCATAGAAATAGAATGCCAGGCTAGGAAAGGTAGGTGTCAGAAGAGGTAAAGAAGGATGTAGCACAGAGGCATGTCTGACTCCTGCCTCGAGACCACAGGGAAGCCAGAGGAGGGCAGATGGTCCACCTCCATTGTCATTTTCCACACTGTGCTCTGTTACTATGCCTAGATGAGGCAGAGTCGACAGTTACTTTAAAAGAGAAATGAGAATTTACAGGAGCAGCAGAACTCGATGAAGGGAAATGGAATATCCAGAATGGAAATAATGGGACATTCACACACTGTGAAGAACATAACCAATACCTCTGAATGATTTGTATGTAAAGTATTTAGTAGGAACCTAAACTGCTAGCCAAACTGTCATCAATTGAATTGGGTCCCCAGAAATATGCGTCCACATGACTGGATGGTGGTGCTCAATGGTTGGACAACTATGGAACGAGGTAGGGTCCTCCATGGTGGGATCTGATCTGACTCGTCAATCAGTTGTAAGGCATTCAAGGTGGATGGAGTACCCTTACTCAGGTCATGGTACCGATGTAAGGAGAGTGTCTATGTGGTGAGGCACATAGCCAAAAGCCTCCCCTTTTATCTCAGAGGTAAAAGAAACAAAAAGCAAACAAACAGGTGGGAGGGACTTTATGACCACCAAGATAGAAGAGCCAGGAATCTAGTATGTCCTTTGGACACAAGAATCTTGAAGCGAGAATCTCCTAGACCCAGAGAAAGATTTATGCCAAGACCTACTGAGATCTCCAATGGGTCAGCAGACATTAAAAATTGGCAAGGACCTTGCTCCAAAACTGACAGAGAAAGCCTCTCCTTAGAGCTGGCACCTAAATTCTAGCCTCAGAAATGGTAAGAGACTAAATGTCTGTTTGTTAAAAGCCATTCACTTGTGATATTTCTGTTACAGCAGCACTAGATAACTTATACACTAATCTTCACCAAAAATACAGTATTAGATTTAAAATAAGTAATAACATGACAAACAATGAGGGCAAGGAGTATATGGAAACTCTGCTTTCTGTACAATTTTAAAATAAATTTCGTTATGTGTCAACTTGATCAACTTGATTATCAGAGATGTGGCAGACACTACGTTATCACCTTCCATGCTATGATCTGAATGGGACGTTTCCTTGGGGATGTGGCCAGACACCCATATATATGGATGGTCTCTCTGTCCATCCCCCTTACCTTTTCTCCTTCGCTTGCTTTCTCTCTCTTTCTCTCAACCCTGCACTCTTCTCATTGCGTAATCTCCAATTCTTAGACGTCACCATGCCATGTAATCTACAGATGTTGGATTTGTCAGCACCTACAACCCTGGGAGTCAGCAGAGGCCTCTAACCTGACACACCTAACACACAAATTCAGAACGTGCTAGTCCCCACAATCATGTGAGTCATTCTTGAAGTACATCTCTATATTTACTAATAGTCACTATAAATATTTCAGCAGGTTTGCTCTTCTAGAGAATCCAGACTAAAACACTTCTCAAAAAAGAGAAAAGAACGTTTCTGAGAAAATGAAAACCACTAACCATGTCTAAGAAGGTATCTCCACGTAACTGCTATTTGTGGTAGATCATATGAACCAAGTCATATTATTTGATCACATTAATCTGTATCTAGTACCGATACATTTAGAGATGCTATTTCCAGATATCGAGTCTATAGGTAATCATTTGTAGGCATCAGATAAGCCATGAGAGAAGATAACACCTCTCAGAGAAAAAGGTGAAAAGAAAATAAAAGATGTAAGACTAAAGTGGATAAAATAAGAAAGGAACTATTTGGTCTAATAATGATGAGTAATAAAGTTAAGGTTATGAACTGCTTGTCAGAGAAATTTAGGAAAAACTTTGCTAACCAACTCACAGCCATCAAAGCGATTTGGTCCAACTCTTGTCAACCATAGATGAGGTTTCCAAGACAGAAACCTGTATGGGAGCAGACAGTGCATCTTTCTCCCCAAAAGCCACTGCAGCTTTGACCCAATGACCTTGTGGTTAGTCCTCCCATGCTCACCCCACACTGCCACCAGGACTCCTTACAGTTTGCTGAAGGTGGTAAGAATTTAGGAATTATTTAAATGATATAATAAAGATGTGTGACTTCATGAATAAAAAGAAAAAAATATTCCCTAGTCCCTTTTTTGTAAATGGTGAATCATGGTTTTTACACACTCAAAATGATTGTTTTTTCAATATGAAGGGTTTAATAACTGAGATCAGAAAAATTGGTTTCCAAGTTAATCCACAACTGTAAAATTAGGTTTGTTTGCATGTTTCTAAATAAATTTTGTGAACAAAGAGATATATAATTGCCCAAGTTAATCTCAAAGAAAGAGTAATTATAATTTAATCACTTTTAAAAACCAATTTCACTAAGGTAGACAAACACACAGCACCAAAAGGAAACTCAGTAAGTATTGGTTGACCTGGAAAACAAACACCAGTAAAATCAGTGGTAAGTAATGACTTTAAAGCCTGGACTTTGAAGTAAGAAAAGGTTTTTAATCTCAGCTCTTCTTGATAAGAAAAGTAACTCTGAGAAAATAATATATTTTCTCTGAACCCCAATTTTCTTACGTGGGACAAAAAAAAAAAAGAAAGTTACCATAATTCTACCTTCAAAACTTGGTATTTTGTAAGCTCAAATTAGATAATATATGTGAATGTATTCTGTAAATGTTTAAACCACTATACCTAGTTAAGAATGGCTAAGAAAAAAAAAAAAGAAGAATGGCTAGGAAGCCTGGTGACACAGTGGGTTATGTATGTGTTGGGCTGCTAACCTCAAGGTCAGATGTTCGATCAAAACCACCAGCCACTCTGTGGGAGAAAGATGATGCTTTCTACTCCCTTAAAGAATTACAATCTCAGAAACCCACAGGACAGTTCTCTCCTGCTCTACAAGGTCGCTGTGAGTCCTAATTGCCTTGATAGCAGTGAGTTGTTATAAGACCACAGTCCTAAAACTTTTTCAAATTGCAGGAATTGAAAAACCTACTTTTTATTTAACTGAAAAACAAATGCATTCTGAATTTAGCCTTGAAATATGACCATGAAACATGATGTACACACTGAATTCATAAGTAAATGTCAGCAAAACTGCTTTGGTGTTTGCTTCTCCAGAATTTATACCATTTGAGGAATCTTGCATTGCCATAGAAAAGTAATAACTTGATCAAAACCTTGTAATAAGATTCACTGCTTTTACTTTGTCGTCTTTAAGATTTTTATGTTTTTCCAATAAGTGTATGCTGCTTTTGCCTCATAGAGACTGGTACTTTCTCTACCTTTGTAAAAAGAGTGTCTGTCCCTAGGGATAAAGATGAGACTGTCCACTCCTGTAAAGAGTTACAGCCTTAAGAACCCACAGGGGCAGTTCTACCCTTATAGGGTCACTATGAGTCGGAATTGACTCAAAGGCAATGAGTTTGGAGTTTTTGAGACCCCTCCATATGTTTTTGAATTCTCCAGATTCCTTGATTTTACATCATTAATAATTCACTTACAATTTCTGCCTCTAGACTACCTTCGGCCTCTCAATCGATAAACACATTTAAGGTTTCACATTATCCTGAACATTCCTTTCCTTACTTTTGTGATTCCTTCAGATTTTCCTCTTTTAAATATTTTGCAACTAATGTTGTTATATTTACTGTTCCCACTTCCTATTTGATATTTTCATCCATTAAATTGGGCTTTCACTTCAATCTAATAAAATTAATTAGCTATTCCCAATGGTCTTTTTCAATTATGCTACAGAACTTGGCCTACAGCACTTGAAACTGCTTTTGATCAGCTACTGACAAAGCAACCCTATAGGACAGACTAGAACTGCCTTACGGTGTTTCCAAGGCTGTACATCTTTACGAAGCGGCCTGCCATATTGCTCTCCTGCGGAATGGCTACTGGATTCAAACCATCACCTTTGGGTTCACAACCAAGCACTTAACCACTGCACTAGCCCGGCTCCTCTAAAACTTTATGGCTTGAAATAAAGATTCATTATCTCAAAGTTTAACTGAGGAACTCCAAGCTTCAATCAGGAATTCAGATATGACTGAGTAGGGTGGAGGAGGAGGATGCTTCTGATTCAGGGGCTCGTGTAGTTGCAGTCAAAACAAAGTGCAGGCTGCAGTCATCCAGTATGTGAATTGGGGATGAAGGATGCATTTCCAGTATGGTTCCTTCACATGTCAATTGGTGGAAGACCTCAAATCCTCACCAGCCTTTTTACAGAATGGCTCAGTTCCTCACCACCTGCCTGACTCCACACAAATGCCATATCCTCACAATCCAGCCAGAACAGGATAAAATAGAGATAAATGAGATAACTCCCGCACTTTGTTGCTTTCGACTCAAGTTGTACACTGTGACTGCTGTTTTAATTGTATTTGCTGCAAGCAAGTCACTAAATCATTACACACTCAAGAAAAGAAGAACAAGCTCCATCTCTTGAAGAGCATCAGTGAATTTGTGGACATATTTCAAACCTCCCACGGTCACCTTCAGTTCATGGATTCAGTGTTACTGCTGCTCAGGACTCTTCACTCTCCTGATTGATCAAAACTCTCCAGGATTTCAATTGCACCTCTATATTATATTTGAGCACCAATCATTATTTCTAGTCCTGTCCTCTCTCCCAAATCCCATCTTTGTATTTCTATCTGCTTATCAAGCATATTCAGAATCCCTATTGGCACAGAGAGTTAAGGATTGTCCTAGGTTACAAGGTCAACAGTTCAAACCCACAAGCCATTCCACAGGAGAAAGATGAGACTGTCTGCTCCCTATAGACTTGGCATCTCAGCTGCCCTACGGAGCCATTGTATTCTGCCATATAGCATTACTGTGAGTCAGAACCGGATGGCAGTGGTTTGGGTTTGTTTATAACATATAATCAGGAAACTTGATGTTGCAGTGGTTAAAGTGCTTAGCTGCTAACTGAAAGGTCAGCAGTTCGAACCCACCAGCAGCTTTATGGGAGTGATGTATAGCAGGCTGCCTATGTAAAGATTATAGCCTAGGAAACCCTATGAGACATTTCTACTCTGTCTTATACATTTGCTATTGTTCAACTAGGCAGACATTTTTTATCCTACATATTCACTTAGCAAGCCAAAAGCACTCTAAACTAAATTACTGATTTCCATTTCTTTCACACCATTTTGAGTCTTTGTTCTGTAGCTTCAATCCAGTTATCCAAGAGAAAAGACTATAATCATTCTCAATTTCTATCTCTCTTCATCTCTCATGTCCTTTTCAATCCCTGTAGCCCTCAAAAAACCTTTCAATTTATTCCTTCTTTTTATCATCACTACTTGGAGAGTGATGCCACTATTCCCCGAGACTACTGCGGTAACCTAGTAATTGATTTCCCTGTCTAGTCTCTCCCCACACTTATTTAATTTTTGTCAGATATATCATGGCTAAAACAGATGTCTGAGATCACACATCTTTGTAAAGATCTTGAGTGACTCACTAATAACTTCAATTTAGAGTTCAAACATGCTAAAATAATAAAGCCTCTCAAGATGTGAGCCTAATATTTTTAGCTTCTCCTGTACTTTTTCAACACAACTTTGCCAAATCATTATTCCCTGAATATGTGTATTTTCACACATCTAAATATTTGTGCGTGCAAGTTCTTCTACCTACATTAACCTCTAGTCTCGGCTCAACTTGGCAAACTCCTTGTGGTAGTTACAGAATCTGGTGTCAATTTGGGACTTGAGAGGATTCTGTCAATCAGGTCATAGCCAATGAGGCCTCTGTGTGGGCATGGCGTTCAGCTGAGGATTCTGGGAACTCCTATTTCCTCCTTGGAGGCAGGAGACACACTTTCTGCTCACTCACTCAGAGATGCTCTACTGACAAGACACCTGGCACTACACTAATAAACTCTGTGCCCTGGGAACTGGAGAAGCCATGTGGAAACCCCCGCCAGCACTGAGATGCTTTTACTGCCACTGGATCCACAAGACTTCCAACTCACTGGCCTGTGATCTTCCTGCATTTTGTGCCATTGCTTGTGTTTCGTGAGTCTGAAGAGGAATTTATAGATTGGTATCAGACATATGGACTAATAGACTTGATCTGGACTGGGATGTTTTCTCAATATTCAATTGCTCTTGTATATAAACCTCTTTCTTATACACAAATGAGTGTCTATGGATTTGTTTCTCTAGTCTACCCAAACTAACACACTCCTATTTTCCAGAGCTCAAATTATACTTTATCTGAGAAACTATCTCTGACTTCCATAGGTGTTAAGTCACTTTATCTATTATGCTTCATGCATAAACTATACGCTATATTGCTGTCACCTACACATGGTGTATCTTTATATAATTGTTTCCATTTTAAATGTTCTGTCCATATATCGTGAACATATTTGTCAGTCTGTGCTTCACGTTTTAATTCAGAAAGTGTTTAATAGTTATAGTATTGGGGCTATGCAAGAACCCTAGAATAACCTATTTCAGGAAGAGACCTGAACAATTTTTACCAAGTTTATGTTGCGTGCCTGCATCATAAGAAGATGCATACCTGCATCCTAAGAAGTTGCATATCTGCATCATAAGAAGATCTTTGAAGAAGACAAATACCATTTCAATTCTATATGGGGATTAAACGTTTTATCATACTGTATGCCTTCATACACATCACTATGACTGGAGATGCACTGCCTCCTCAAAGCAGAGTTGGCCTTAATTAGGTGAATGGAGCAAAGCTTTGAGGACCTTTGTTTGCTTATGGGGTCGTATCTCAAGCTGAAAGAAATGAAGGAAAACTTCAATCCTCAATTTGAAATATTGAAGGATTCTATGGGCAAATATTGAATGATGCACAAGCATCAAATGAAGATGGAAAGAATACACAGAGTTGCTGTAGCAAAACATGTAACCATTTCAAGACATAGCAGATGATGAAGAGAAGATGTTACCAAAGGAAGTCCAAGTTGCACTGGAGATCTTAACAAAAAAACAAGGCTCCAGAAATCAGCAGCATACCAATTGAAATGTTTCAACAAGCTGCAGTAGTGCTGGCAGCATTCACTAGTCTATGCCAAGAAATTTAGAAGGCAGCTCCATGGCCAACTGACTGGAAGAGAACCTATCTGTGCCCAATCCAAAGACAGGTGACCCAATAAAAGGCAGAAATTATCCAACAATGTCATTAATATCACAGGCAAGGAAAAATGTTGCTGAACATAATTCAAAAATGATTGGAGCAGTAAATTGACAGGGAGCTGTCAGAATTTACAGGAGGGCGTAGGAAAAAGATTATCGTTGCTAATGTCAGATAGATATTGGTTGAAAGCTGAGAATACCAGAAAGATGTTCACTTGTGTTTTAATGACTACACATCCCACTGTGAGCATCACCACAAACTACGGGTAGCCTTGAGAAGATTGGAAATTTCAGAGCACTTCACTGTGCTCATGCAGAACATGTATATAGACCCAGAGACAGTCCACTCAAACAGAACAAGGGTCGAAAACCAAGACAGGTATGCATCAAGGTTGTCTCCTTTGACCATACTTATTCAATCTGTATCCTGAACAAATAATCCAAGAAGCTGAATTATATGAAGAATGAGGCATCAGGTTTGTAGGAAGGCTCATTGACACCTCAGATATGCAGATGATATAATTTTGCTTGCTGAAAGCTAAAAGAACTTAAAGCACTCATTAATAAAGATCAAAGCTTCATTACAACCTTCAATGTGCGTTACAACCAAATTTAAAGGAAACAAAAGCCCTCACAATCCGACCAATAGACAACATCATGATAAGCAAAGAGAAAAAAAAACCTGAAGTTGTCAAGGACTTCATTTTACTGGGACCCACAATCGATGCTCATGGAAGCAGTGGTCAAGAAAGCCAACTGGGAAAACCTGCTGCATAAGACCTATTGAAAGAGCAAAAATGTCACTTTGACTCCTGAGGTGACCCAGGCCCACACCATGGTGTTTTCAAGAACTTCATATGCACAGGAGAGCTGAACAGTGCATAAGAAAGATGGTAGAAGAACTGATGCATTTGGTAAAGAACACTGACAGAACCATGGGCTCCCAGAAGAACAAACAAGTCTGTATTGGAGAAAATGCAGTCAGAATGCTTCTTAGAAGCTAGGATGGTAAGACTGCCACACGTGATTTAGGCATGTTATCAGGAGAGACCAGTCCTTGGAAAAAGACATCATTCTTGGTGGGTAAAGTATCAGCACAAATGGGAAGCTCCTCAAGGAGATGAATGGACACCGAGGTGGCAATGATCGGCTCCAACATAAAAACAACCGTGAGGGTGACAAAGCACATGTCGATGTTGTGTTCTGTTGGGCACAGAATCACTGTACGCTGTAGCTGATTCCATGGCAGCAAACAGCAAGGGGCCTTTCATTCCACCATTACAAACGTAGCTGTAGTATCAGTCACTGCCACCAAGTCAATTCTGACTTGAAGTAGAAGAAACTTAACAAACTCACACTGGATTAGAAATGTTTATCCTCAGAAGCCTATCCATGAATTTTTCCTTTTGTCTATTGATTATGGTCCATTTATTGACATAGAATATATCTCCATTATTGTAGTCTTCATAACATCTTGACACAAAAGCTTTTATTGAATTCATCTTCAATAAATAAGATGAATATCCAAACTAAATACACTTACATAGTAAATAGTGATACAACATACCTCCCTCATCTTAGTTCTCAACTTTAAGTTCACTTAACATGTTTATTGATTTCCTTCTAAATGACAGGGTGTGTAAATGCTGTAGCTTTCCCCAAAGTCCATGGTCCCTGCTCCAATGACGCTTCTATTCTGGGCTGGACATAGTCAATGAAGTCATAAAGAAGCGTAAATATCTAATTTCAGATTGTGGTACATATTATGAAAGAAATTAAGAAGTCCAAGAGATAGAGATTAACTGACTGGAGGTCAGGTTTTTTGGAAGTAGTAGTCAGAAGCAACCCTTTGGAGGACTTGAGGCCAACTGTATCCCACATGTAGTAGCCAGAGCCAAGACCACTGTAGCTAGTTCCAGCTTATAGCTTCCCTAAAGCGCAAAAAAGGGCAGAGTGAAACTGCCCCACAGGGTTTCCAAAACTGTAGATCTTGACAGAAACAAACTGCCACATCTCTGTACTGCAAATTTAAGACATGGAAACACACACACCAAAAAACAAATGTAAACTCCCAGTAGATGGCAGTATTGATATGTACGCTGGTGGGGGGAATTGCTAAAGGGCAAGACCCTTTGAAATATCCACTCCATATCATAAACTGGACACCCTTAAATTCATTATAATTCTCAATGAGAAGATACATTTTAAGGTCAATTATAGAGTCAAAATTACCCAACTCTGTGGCCAATATGCTCTTTGAAATGTCTTTTTTCCTAAACGTCCTTGACACAGTTCCACTGTCCTCCCTGAGATATTTTCTTAAAATGTTTCTTTTAAACGTTATTCCCCGTATTCCTATCTTTGTGCCCCACCTGCCCTGTTTGTGTTCCCTGAAGTTGCCAATTCCCTTTGATATCCATATGTTCCAAAACTCTCCTGAATTTCCAACCCAAATATCCATAGCCCAGGAGATTTCTTGGATATCCCACTCACATCCCAAAGTCAACAGAATCTAAACTGAATACACTATTGTACAGCAAATGATCTCTATACATTGTTAGTGCAACTTACCCAGTCATCATTTATCAATTTGCCCATACCAACCCCTAGAAATCCTCTCCAACTTTCTGACTCCGCGTCCCTCCTCTCTCACCTGAGTCAGCTCAGTCCCTGGATTTTACCTCCATTCTGTGTGGCACACATGGTTAAGTGCTTGACGACTTTACTCACACTAAAATGGAAACTCAGAACCATGCATTTAAAAAATAGAAGAAAAAAATAAACTTACTCCCATTGAGTAGTTTCTGACTCATTATGACACTATATAGGATTTCCAAGGCTGTAAACCTTACAGGGGCGGACAGCCTCATCTTTCTCCAAAGGAGGGACTTGTGGGTTTGAACTACCAACCTTGTGGTTAGCAGTCCAACACCTACTTCACAAAACCACCAGGCACCCATAAGAAGGCTAGGCAAATATATCTTTTCTGTTCTCATAATAGCAATGGAATTTTTGTTGTTACAGTACCTACTTGCAAACAACTAAAATCAACTCTAATTTAAGTAAAACATTATTTTATTGCTAAGATTGCTCACAGGATCTATAGGAAAACTTGAAAATATTCTTATGATATAAAAGAAGAGATAATGTGTAACAAAAATGTAATTAAGGGCCCATGCAGATCCTGCCACTGGTCAGCCACTGGACTTGTAGACTGTTCTAAGGCCATGAAAAACTCAACTCAGCCTAGGTTGTCTCATTCCCTAGAAAGCAAAATCTTTGGGAATGGTTGTGTGGTAGTTACATCATCTGTTGGCAATTTGAGACTTAAGAGTGAAGGGGTGGATTTTAGCCTGTCAATCAGGTCGCAGCTTGATGATCTCATTTGGAGGAGCTAAGGAGATAAATAGCTCACAGGAGGCGGGACACACGCTCACTCCCTGTGAGACATTACTGACGAGCCTGCTGGAACTACCCTGATGCAGCCAGCCCTGGAAGCGGGAGGAGTCAGGGAGGAGACCCATGCTAGCGCAGAAATGCTTCTACCACCACTGCATCCACAACTTTCCATCCACTGACCTGTATTCTTCCTGCATTTGGTGCCATTGCATGTGTTTCATGAGTCTGAAGAGGAATTTACAGATTGGTGTCAGACATATGGGCTAATTTTGGACTCATGGATTTGATCTGGACTGGGCTGGGATGTTTTCACACTATTCAATTGCTTTTGTATTTAAAGCTCTTCCTTATACACATATGAATCTCTCTGGATTTGTTTCTCTGGTCTACCCAAACTAATACAGGTTGGTTGTGGACAAGGGAATTCTGTCTCTCATATGTTAAGTAAACTACCTAGGCTCTGGCTCAGAGAAAGGAAAGAAAAAGAATAACTTGCCACTCTAGCTTCTAACGAGGGAGTTCCAATATCAGAAAAAAATTCCGTCCCACACTGAAAGGGCTTTTGAGTTCTGATTGCAAAAAATAATTCCCATTTCTCGCACAGCCTAGTGACTTGGGTTCAAGAAGGTCCACATATACTCATATTTTCTACTAGACATAAATGTGGGGAATGAACTAAACAATAAATTAGTATGATAACAAATAAAACAAATTGATCATAGTTTTCTATTGATCTCCCGTATAGTGGGGGTTTCCTTCGGATCTGACCCTTTTCCCACTCTTCCCGATTATTTTTCACTAATCCGGACACATAAGTTTCTCTTCCTGCTTCCACCAGGCATTTAGTTTGTAAGCCTTGGAGATACTCTTTGTTTTGTGGACATTTAGTTTCAATTAACATTCAATAAAAATAACGAGTAAAGGGCATAGGTTCTTTGGGTTTTGTTTTGCGTTTTTTATTATAATTTGGATGAACAGTTACAAATAGGTTTTCCCTTCAACAATTTGTGCAGATCTTGTTTCACAAAATGTATTTCTATCTTCCCAGTGGAACAGTACCCCCTCCACTTCCTTCCTGTATTTATCATTTCCCTGTCCTTCATTCCTGTCCCTTCCTGCCTTCTCAGCTTTCCCCCTGAACTGTGGATTTCATCTGGTGGACTGTTCTAAACAAGAAGTGTGTACCTCTCTCTGATGTTTATTGTTCAACTTCTAGGTGTGTGTGTGTGTGTGTGTGTGTAGTTTTATATAGTTTTACTTTTCCCGTCACATACATATTAGGGTCAACTCACATCTTATGCAGAATCTCACTGAGCAAATAGTCAATTTCACTAATCAAGGGAGTTTTGTAGTGTTTTCCTTACATATGTAAGGAAATAAAAAGGCTAAAACCTCTTCTCTGGATAAATGGTGGTCTAGATAAATAATATTAACAATATATAAAACTCACGGAGGGTTTCTATAAAAGTAAAATAATTACGCAAATTTAGATTATGTAAAGATGTACATAATTATGTACAAAAATGTTTTCTGGAAATTGTTATTAATTTTTAATTTCATATTTTCTATAACTTATTTTAAAATTAAAGCTTAGGTGGAGTTTTTGCATTAATCATTTAGAAATTCCCTTAAACACTTCGAAGCAAAGTAACAGATGTAGATGAAAAAGAAAATATGCTTGTTCACATCTAGGACATATAGAGGGTGCTATTCCTAAAAAGGGTACTGTATTTTTTGAAAGATTGGAACAAGTGAAAACTTTCACAAAGTGCTTAGAGCTGCTTATTAATACCCAGACTCTGGAGGCACTCAACTTAAGAAAGACTTCTTGGCTCCACAATGCTCCCGATCAGAAAGTTTAAACAAAAGTCACACTTAAGCAAGTACATTTCTTTAAAGTCCTTATTCTGTTTCGCTCAGATATTGTTGTTTGTGGGCTTTGATTCAATCTCAACTCCCAGGGTCAGAGTAGAACTATACCAGAGTTTCCTAGGCTGTCGTCTTTATAGGTATAGATAATTAATTACCAAACTTATTTGGCCTACTGCCCCCTTTGAAAGAAAAAATTACTCCGAGACACCCAGCAATTAAAAACGTTTGTACTACAGTCCATAATCCAGGACAAGCAGACATCTTTGCTTCTGAACACTTTACACAGAGGTCTTTGGTAGCAGATATGTCCAATCGTTTTTTATTTCTTGACTGCTGCTTCCATGGGTGTTGATTATGAATCCAAATAAAATCAAATGCTTGACCGCTTCAATCTTTTCTGTTTAGTATGATATTATTGCTTTAGTTGTGAGGATTTTGTTTTCCTTAGTTCGAAATGCTGTAGATACCCCTTGTTTCTCAAACACCCCCTGGGGGGAACTTGACCATTTTCAATTATCTCATACACATGTCAAAGCTGGTGAATAAATAAGGAAGGCAACGGAATTGATTCCTAGGACTTATGGTGTTGGCAAGAAATACTGGCTATACTATAGACTGCCAAAAGAACTAACCAATTTTTCTTGGAAGAAGTATAACCTAAATGTTCCTTGGAAGAGAAGATGGTGAGGCTCTGTCTCCCTTAATTTGGTAAATTATCAGGAGGGGCCAATCCCTAGAGAAAGGCAGCATCCTGTTACCAGCAGTTCTCAACCTGTGGGTTACGACCCCTTTGGGGGTCCAACGACCCTTTCACAGGGGTTGCCCGATTCAGAACAGCAGCAAAATTAGAGTTATGAAGTAGCAACGAAAATAATTTTATGGTTGGAGGTCACAACATGAGGAACTGTATTAAAGGGTCAAGGCATTAGGAAGGTTGAGAATCACAGTGCTAAAGGGTCACTGAAAAAGAGGAAGACCCTCAATGAGATGGATTGGCACAGTGCCTACAATAGTGGGCTCCAACATGGCAATAGTGATGAGAACGGTGCGGGGCAGGGCAGAGTTCCAGTCTGAGTCTGAAGCAACTCTAGGGTACCTAACAGCAACACCAATTTTTTAACCATTTTATTGGCATATATTTACAATTCAATAGTTCAATAACAAGAATCTCTTTGGGAACAGATTAGGCATTTCAGGTAGCAGGCTAGTGCTTAAACACTGTACCACCCAGTGTAGAGGTGCTCTTTGTACAGCTATTAATAGGCCCAATTCATGCATCAAATATCATTTCAAACAAAGCCTACTTTTGTAATGCTGGGTGATGGGCAGATATGCATTAAAGTCCCAATGCCTAAGTGATCATTTCTGGCTCACCTCTCAACGCATCTGGCATATTTCTTCCTCTCGGTTTCATCTATAAAATGAGGAAAATAAAAAGTCCTACCTCAATGCCTCTGTAATAATTTATGTCTGTGATGTGCCAAGCACTTTCTTTAATTATCAAACTCCAAATTCACTGTCACCAGTCAAGTTGCTGCCCACTCATAACAATCCTAGAGGACAGAGTAGCATAGTCCCTTTGAGATCCTGAACCTGTAACTCTTTTTGGGAGCAGAAAGCCCGGTCTTGCTCCCTGTAATTTAACAAGCACTCCACAATACTATTAAGATGTGTCCTCCTTGATCAAAGGAGTTTTGTTAATTTCAGCTCAGAAAGGGGTTTTTAAGAATCACCTATGCACCTTCTGAACCTCTAGAGATAATTTTTCATTAATACTTCACGATAGGTTGAGTGTCTTTGGATGTCATCCCTGTCACTCTGGAATCCTTCAAATGAAAAGAAACTTCCATTTCGTCTTAAACACTGTTCGGTCTTGCGGTGCACACAGGGTCACCCTATGTGGAAAGGTTTCAGCCGCGCTTCCAGACTAAGATGAAGGAGGAATCCGCTACCCACTTTGGAGGCATTTCGCCGCTGAAACCTTACGCCAAGGGAGAAGAAGAAAGTAATTCGGTTTCCTGGAGTAGCTGGGACCCCTTGGTGATCTTCCCGAACGGAAACCTTAAGGGAGACCCTAGCCGGCCGGCAGAACCGGACTCCGCCCGCGATGACGAAGGACAGTCCGCCCATGGTCCACACCAGCGCACTAGGTCACAACCTACCAGTCCAGATTCTGGCCTGCCTTGACCTGGAAAGGTGCACGTGCGACATCACACGTGACGTGCAGCCATTTTCCCACCACGTCCGGTTCTAGCCCACTCCGGGGCGGATGCAAAAGACGCGCACGCGCAGCTCTGCTTCCGGGCGCCGCTCCTCACTACCCACCATGCACTGCAGCACCGACCTGTCGTAAAAGCCGTGTTTCGGCGACAAGTGAGCGACTTGTCTTCCGCGCGGTGCGGCGGGGACGGAGGCCCAAGTCTTCCTACTACTCCTGCCGCGGGGCCGGAGGCCTTGACGGTGTCCAGCTGTGCTTAACTCTGGCCGGTGCCACCTGCCTCCGCAATGCCCCCCAAGAAACAGGCTCAGGCCGGGGGCAGCAAAAAAGCGGAGCAGAAGAAGAAAGAAAAGATCATCGAAGTAAGTACACACCTCACCCCCTCCCCACCCCCTCACTTCTCGAGCCCTCGGGGAAGCATCTTCCCCAGCTCCTTCGTTCCTGCTCGCGTCTTCCGGGTCCACGTGTCCCGCCCTTTAGCTCCGTGTGGCCCACTACCCCGTCTCCAGCCCCCTGATGACGCTGGCCGCCCCTTCTCGCTATCGTGACGCTGCTTGCACGCGCGCCCGGCCTTGGCTTTGCCTAAACGCCCGCCATCAGTAAGCCCTGTGTGAAGCGTCCTCCCGAACTCATCACAGGGCTTTGTCCTTCCACTAGAAAACTGAGGGCGTTTGTAGGCTTATATTTAAAGAAGTAATGCTGAACGAGTTTGGGCCAGTGTCTTACTGGAAGGTCGACTCAAGTCGGGCCTTTGTCTCTTTCCTTGCCCATTAATATCTCAGGAGTAGTGCTGCTGCTACTTTCCAGCCAACAGGTTACTACTTCATGGCTTTTTCTTCCACCTTTAAATGGTTTGCAGTTTCATAAGGAGAGCCCAGCGCCCTGTACGGAGCACATGATCAATAGATTAACCAGCAGGAGGTTGTAGCATCATTAGCTGGATTAAGGGCACATAACTGAATTTGTTTTATGTGTACGCGTAGTGTGCATTGAATCTGTAACCCTTTAATGGCTGAAGAACACAAGTGCTTATGAAGAATTCTGCTAACGTTGAACTTGGGGCCAAACCTGTGTATTTTTGGTGCCAGTTTATTTGTTCAGAAGTCAAAGTCAAGACTTAAATACAGTCACACCTATATCTACTACTATATGTTTGAAAATCTGTCATTCTAGCACCTATGTTGATTTTGGAGCATAATGATCTAATAGCATTCAGGGAGAGGGAGACCAAGATATTTTAGGAATATAAATTTTCTTTAGTAAAAATTGTACTAACAGAAGACTATTATTCTACAAAGTAGAACTTCCATGTAGACATGAAATTAAAGGTGACATGACACCATAGAAATTTAACTACTCTTGTTCTTGCAAGATGTTCATTAGGATGTCTTGCAGCTTGTTTTAAGGAATTGTACATATTTAGTTTCCCACCAGCTCTCAAACTGATAACATATAAACATGGCTCTTTCCAATGAGAAACTAAATTGTTATTAAGGGAAAGAGAAAGCAATTCTTGTTTCATTGATGGAAATTGCCAAAAAAAGTTATATTCTTTACATCAGCTATTAAATGAATTAAGTTCAATGATAATTTTAATGACAAAACCAAACCCACAGTGATTGAGTCGATTCTGAATCCTAGAAATTCTACACTGGATTTCTGAGGCTATAAATCTTTATAGCAGATACCCTTTTCTTTCTCCAGAGATACTGCTGGTGGGTTTGAACCTCCAACCTTAGGGTTAGCAGCTGCCTTATTTATCCCCCAACACCTCCAGGAATTTTTATTTATGACTGCCATCACTTTTATGCTGACTCACAGTGACCCCTATAAGATGCTAGAACAACCCCTGAGTGTCTGAGACTATAATTCTATGGGAGTAGAAAGTCCCCGTCTTTCTCCTGCTAAGTGGCTGATGGTTTTGAACTGTAGACCTTGTAGCTAGCAGCCCAGCACATATCCACTACTATACCAGAGCTCCTTATTGATGGCTGGGTTAGTTTATTTGTTTTTATTGTATGCAGATTCAAGTGTTCTGCATAGCTGTTTACCATGTTTATGAAAAGATATATCCTACTTTAATTAAAGGAAGTGGTTTATTGTTTTGAACTTCCCCTAAAGTTCAGTGACTCTGAACCCAGTAGTCTTAAGGCTATTGCAGGGAGTTTAAGAAAGATAAAACAACAAGCATAGCTTAAAACTCCCCACTCAAATGTCATCCAGATCTGCACTTCTTTTTATAGACTTGTAAGATTCTTGTTGCTATCAGGGTTTTCGTTACTAAAACAGTTAAAAGATAAAGTAAAATGTGTTTTATGACAAAACTATAATAAACATAGTTGGGATCTGCTTCCAATAGGTTGCTGATCTCTATCACTCATAATTTTTGTAGAAAAAATATTTTATAATTTACTTCAACATGTAAAACCAATGGTTATTTTAGAGATTGGTTAATTTGAGGAAGTTTTATCCGAATATAGCTTGAAATTCCAAATTGGTCAAAATTAGTACTAGAACAGCCCTTCTGAATAGACTTTAAAAAATGACTATTCTGTTTGTCCCTCCACCTCAATTATTATCTCCACTGACACTGCCATAAATGCTTACTGTGAAAAAACAATATGGAAATTTTGAGATCTCTGTAAAGGAAGTAAAATGCCTTGAGAGAATTATAGTTTCATGAAAGAGGCTGAACCATTAGCACAGTAGTCAGACCTGAGTTTGATTCCAATATTTCAATTTCCTAGGTCTGTACCATTGGGTATGTGAATATGAATTACACTTTCTCATTTGCAAAACAGTGCTTATTCTTATTGAAAAGCTTTCAGTTATGTTAGGCAACATACATAGAGTTCATAGCAGTCAATTTTATTGTTTTGTCAATACTATGCTTAAGAATTAGTTGTGACTCATAATGACCCGCATGACAGAATGGAACTGGCCCTAGAGTTCTAGGCTGAAAATAATTTCTTTCTATTGCATTTTAAACTCCCCCCAAATTTCATGAATTAATATTTTTAGAATTGACTATCAGAAAGTGTCAGGGTTCTGTTAGACTTTAGTTTCAAATAGCATAATTACTGTCTCACACCGAAAGTTTTAATACCAAGACAGCTCTAAAGAATGGGCTTAGCAGTCAGGGTGCGATGTAACAATGATGAGAAATACAACCTTCCTCTAGTTCCTAAAGGTTTCCTCCCCGCCCCCACTACCATGACTCGAATTCTATTTTGCAAGACTGGCTAGACCAGAGGAGGTACACTGGTACAGATAGGAACTGAAAATACAGGGAA
>NW_022103899.1:12299447-12310634 GCF_000313985.2 Echinops telfairi
AAATGCGCTTTACACAATTGATGTGTGTATGGATTGGGATAACAGTTGTATGAGCCCCTAATAAAATGTTTAAAAAAAGAAGGAAAAAAAAAAAGAATGGGCTTAGTAGAACAAAAAATCATATCATTGTGTACTCACCTCCCTGATACAATTGCTGAAGACAAATGGATGCATAAGTAAATGTGGCGAAGAAAGCTAATGGTGCCCGGCTATCAAACGATACAGTGTCTGGGGGCTTAAAGGCTTAAAGGTAAACAAGCGGCCAAATAGCTCAGAAGCAACAAGGCCCACATGGAAGAAGCACACCAGCCTGTGCGATCACAAGGTGTCAAAGGGATCAGTTATCAGGCATCAAAGAATAAAAAATCTTACCATAGTGAATGAGGTGGGGAGTGCAGTGGAGACCCAAAGCCCATTTGTAGGCCACTGGACATCCCCTTGCAGAAGGGGCTCAGGGAGGAGACGAACCAGTCAGGGTGTGATGTAGCAACGGTGAAACATACAACTTTCCTCTAGTTCCTTAAATGCTTCCTCCTCCCCCACTATCGTGATCCCAATTCTACCTTAACAAGTCTGGCTAGACCAGAGGATGTACACTGGTACAGATAGGAACTGGAAACACAGGGAATCCAGGGCAAATGATCCCTTCAGGACCAGTGGTGTGAGCGGCGATACTGGGAGCGTGGGCTGGAAAGGGGGAACCGATTACAAAGATCTATGTGTGACCTCCTCCCTGGGGACAGACAACAGAAGAGTGGGTGAGAGGAAACATTAGACAGGGCAAGATATGACAAAATAATTTATAAATTATCAAGAGTTCACGAGGGAGGGGGAAGCGGGGAGGGAGGGAAAAAATGAGCTAATGCCAGGGGCTTTGGTGGAAAGCAAATGTTTTGAGAATGATGAGGGCAATGAATGTACAAATGTGCTTTACACAATTGATGTATGTATGGAGGACAATGAATGTACAAATGTGCTTTACACAGTTGATGTATGTATGGATTGTGATAAGAGTTGTATGAGCCCCTAATAAAACGATTGAAGAAAAAAAATGGGCTTAGTAATGGAAAGGGGGAAGTATCTGCCAATGAAAAAAACTCATCCATGGTCAGCTATTAATTGCTTGAACCTGGATTAACCACTTTGTAGAATATGTAATGAATGGATTGATAGAAGAAATATGAGGGGATATCCCCCACCCCCAACAAAAGGATTTCCTCCCCAAAGCTATGTATTTAAATTTTAAAAAATAATAAAAGACCACCATTTCACCTTCAAAGTACTCTCTATTACACTTAATGCATTTGTCAAATCTGTGATTCCATTCTTGGAAACATTTTTCAAACTCAACTGTTTGGATAGCTGACAGCACCTCCCTTGTTTTTTTCTTCACCTCTTCTACATCATCAAATCACTGTCATTTAATGCCCCTCTTCATTCGTGGAAACAAAAAAGTCACACGGAGCGATGTCAGGTGAGTAAGGTGCGTGAGGCAAGAGAAGCATGCTGTCTTTTGCCAAAAAACTGGTGCACTGAGATGGCAGTGTGAGCAGGTGCATTTTTGTGGCAAAACCAGTGCCCCATCTGCCACAGTTAGGCCTTTTTTGTCACACACTGTTACGCAGTCTTTTCAGAACCTCTAAATAGATAGCTTGATTAACAGTCTGACTTGGTGGAAGGAACTCCAAATGCACTGTTAGTCAACATTTTCATCTATTAGGGGAGTTGATGGATGTCCAGAATGAAGTTTGTCATCAATCAACATTTCACCTTTTTTTGAAAGGAGAAAACCACTTATGCATTTGGTTTTTCCCATAGTGCTATCCTTGTAACCTTGTTCAGCATCACAACAGTTTCTTTGCTATTTTTCCTAAGCCGGAAATAACACTTCACAGTCGTGCTCTTAAGTCAGTCATCACAAAAAATAAGGCTCAAGCAAAACTGATTTTACAGAAAAATTCACTGTGACCAGAGAGAACTTTCACAGGCGACGTCAATGGGTGCCCTAACTCAGAGTGAATTATTGGATGCTCGCCTTGAAGAAAAAAATGTGTATGATAGCTCCACTCTGCCCAGTGCAATTCCGTATTTTGGGGGGTGCACCCTCATACATGAGGCAGTATATTGGGGCAGGGGCAGTATTTGTGTAGTTAGAACAATCCCAGTTACTGCTTACCCTAAGTGTTCCAATAAGTAGACTCAGGTTACCTATAAGGAAACATGGAGGCTACTCAGTGCTCACCTGCTCTCCCCATTCCTTCCTTGTGCAAAACATTTAAAGAATGGAGGCTAGCCTATAAAAGGAACAGGATTACCTATGGGAAGACAGAGAGAATGGGTCTGAGTTTTAGGTGTAAGCTGAAATTCTGAATGGTAAAGCTATTGGATCCTCAGTGAGCCATTTTTCTCAAAACTATTGCCAACTTTTAAACGCCTGTGTATTCCATTTCCAAGGTTGTCTTCACACACACACACCCCAGTTCTTCCCCGTAATTGCTTCCCTTCTATCCTTCCGCCATTCTCAAACTCAGATGGGTCATAAAAGTAAGGCTCTGTTCTAAACTTGGGGAAAGTGGAGGAAGCCCTTTGAAATACTCCATATTGCAAGCCATAAGTTGCTGTTGGTATCCCGGCTTTATAATTTTGAATTCATAAAGCTATTTGTGCACCAACTAGTAATTTTCTATGGTGAAGAACAAAGAGTCAAATGTACCTTGGCTCATATGGCACCTCTATCACTGAATATTTTAACACTTAATTGGGCCAGATAAAATATGTTTGTGTGGGGGAAGTACCACAATAAATTTCACCTGCACTGTACAGACTAGAAAGAAAGAATAGGCTGTTCACCTCTGAAGGATGAATAATAGCAGAACATCATCAGATGAGTCCCTCAGTTGAAAGGCACTCAGGGCGGGTGGAGTAAAGCTTTCAGGACCTTCATTTGCTGTTGAAGCACAACAGTGGGAAGAAACATCTGCAATCCTCCCGTGATTGGAATGTGGAAATCTTGAGGGATGACCTACTCTTAACTGTACTATGCATATGCTTATGATAGTTCAACCTTTGATCTGAAGTTTTTTTCATATCAGGGAGCACCTCTCAGTAATGGATTGATAGGGATGGGCATTTTAGAAATTGACTATCTAAAATGGGGAGTGCTAATGGCACAAAGTGGTCGGTTTACAAGTATTCATGTATGTGTTTAGTCTCAAAGTGAGTTGCACAAAGAAGGATCCCTTACTGAATGATGTCCTCTTTTCCTACTGGTTCTAGGGAAGAGAGGGTGGGGTGATATGGTAGCATTATTTGATTTGAATGTAAACATTAACAGAATAAATTGTGATTGTGAAAAGCTGTAATTGCATAACATGTAAGACACACTGGTAGGAGAGCCATGTGGTGAGGTGACATTAAAAGAAATTAGTGGGTATAAGAATGGGGCATCTCAGAAGCAGGAAGAGAGAATTCCCAGGACCTTCAAGGAAGACCAGCCACCAGGGAAACGTTTTAAAATCCCTGCCTGAAGTGGTGGAGGCTGCAGCAGCCATGCCATTCAGACTAGAGGCCAGGGCAAGGAGACAATGAGACAGAGCACCGAGCAGCACAAGGCTGTGAGGCAGAACAGAGGGCTGGCTTCCTGGCGTAAGGAGGTAGAGTCCAAGGGACTATGACTCAGAGGCTAAGGACCAGAGAGATTTGGTTGCTGACTAAGGACAGGCACTGTCATGGACCAATGACTGTATCTTTTATGATCTTGATCTTGGCTTGTGGGTTGTCTGTAAATTCTGAGCGGTGATTGCAGTGGATTATCAAGCCCAGCATAGAAATCAGGAGCTGAAAATAGAAATGGTAGTGGAAATTGCCATACTGAGCACTAATGAACCAAGAACCAGAAGCATGTGGGATGACATTGAGAATATTATACCCGAAGAAAAGAAAAAGCAAAACATTAAAAGACAAGAAAGAGGATGGAAGAAAAACAAAGATCAGAGTGGATGTCAGATGAACTTGCAAGTTGCTCTAAAATGTAGCGTAGCTAAAATGAATGGAAGAAATGGTAAAAGAGCTGAACAGATTTCAAGGAGACCAAGTAAAGGATTATAATGAAATATGGAGAAACCTGGAGTTATTGTCCAGAAGGAAGAGCATGATCAGCATATCTTAAGATGAACGAAGGAAAAAAATAATCAAACCTCAGAATATTGAAGGATTTTATGGGCAAAATACTAAATAATGCATAAAGTATCAAATGAAGGTTAGGCAGTGCACAGAGTCACTGTATCAAAAAGAATTGATTAACATTCATTTCAAGACGTGGCATATAATCTAGAACTGATGATGCTAAGGACATTAATCAAAAATAAGGCTTCAGAAATGTACAGGCTACAAACTGATCCAGTGCTGAAACGCTAGTCTGTGCCAAGAAATTTGGAGACAACTACCTGCCCAACTGACTGGAAGTTACCATACATACCCGCATTTAAGTGAATATAGATATATCAAACAATATAATTACAGTAATATCACATACAAGTAAAGTTTTGTTGAAGACCATTTTTAAATGACAGCATTACATCAACAAAAAGCTGCCAAAATTTCAGGCTGGATTCAGAGAGGACTTGGAATCAGGGATATCATTGGTGATGAAAGGCTATTTTGGCTAAAAACAGAAAATATATTAACAACCTACTATAAGCAGATAGTATAGCTTTGCTGAAAGCGAAAAGGACTTGAAGTACTTGCTGATGAAAATCAAAGATTGCAGTCTTAGATATGGTTTGCAATGGAATAGAAAGCTGGAATCTTCACAACTGTACCAATAGACAGCATTATGATAAAGAAAACATTGAGTTGTCAAGAATTTAATTTTATTTGGGTTCACCATCAGTGCTCACAGAAGCAACCGTCAAGAACCCAAATGAGAGGGAAGGAAATGTAAAAAATGTTTTACAAAAGGAACTCAGGTGACCTGTTGCATTGGGCAAATCTGCTACAGAAGACCTCTTTATAAAGTATTAAGGACAGAGATGTCACACAGAGGACCAAGGTGGGTCTGACCCAATCATTGGTATTTTCAGTTGCCTCATATGCATATGAAAGCTGGACAATCATTAAGGAGACCTGCAGGGGGAAAATTATGCATCTGAATTATGGTATTGGCTAAGAATGTTTAAAGTACCATGATCTGCCAGGAAAAAATACCTGTCTTGGTGGGAAGTACACAGCCAGAATCCTCCTTTCAAGCAAGGACTTTGTCACAGTTAGTGTGGACATATTATTGGGACAGGATAGTTCCTGGAAAGGGGGAATCAAAAGAATCAGAAGAAAATATAGACCTTATCTTGAAATTAACTATTTGTCATTGAGTTGCTTTCAGACATGTCAACCCCATGTCAGAACAAGGTGCTTCTGGGTGACTTGCACCTTCATCTTTTCAGTTAGCAACCAAGCAAGTTTAGTTGGTTGCTATGCCCAGGGAATCATTATTATTAAATCTATAATCCTTAACCCTCATAAGTGGAGATTAGAAGTGGATGGATGATTTTGGAACGGACTAGAGTGGAACAATTAGGGCGGAGTGCTATGCAAAGTTCTAGGAAAATCAAAGTGAGCCACACTGGGTGTAATGCAGACACAAGGAACTGAAAACAGATTTTGGTTAAAAGTGTTGGAAGAAACCGAGTCTTCACCACTCAGGTACCTAATCCTGTAGGAAACAGAATGAAAGAATCTTCTGCCTCCTTTCTCCCCAGCATAACAGTCCTAAGTAAACTGAAGAATAAACCCAAATCAAGCCCACTGCCACTGGCTCATTCCTAACTCATGATTATATAGATTTTCTGAAAGTACATGTTTATGGTAGTAGACAGCTTTGTATTTCTCTTGAGAGGCGGTTGGTAGGTTTGAACAACTAACCTTTTGGTTAGCTTGATACCTAGCCACCAGGACTCATTCAACTGGAGAATGAAGGAGAAACTCATCATGCCAGGATGGGGCAGGGAGGACACAGAACAAAAGGCGATGTTAAGCATTTTGAGCTCTTTTTAGACAATTAACATTTAATTGGCATGTTAGTAAGGAGTACATTAATTTTAAGGTACAGAAATGACTGTGCTTAAGTAGAATCACTATAGTTCTAGAGTTTCTTATTGGAGTATGCTTTACTTACCAAGTCCTCTTATTTTATTTTCATTGTTAAAACCGTTTTTCTTGTTAAATAAGAATCACAAAGTTTGATTTAGTATGTTTCAGATAGCTTTGTGTGGTGGTTAAGTGCCCAGACTTTGCAGCTAATTGGATTCGTTTCAGTTCTACATATACTGTATGTGTGGACTTGGGCAAAGTATTTATTTACCCTCTTATTTCTAGGCCTCTTGTGATAGTTGTGAAAATGATGAGGCTTCTACTCCCTAGAAGAGTTAGTCTTGGAAACCCACAGGGGCAAATCTCCCCTGTCCTAAAGGAATGCCATGTGTCAGAATTGACTCAGTGGCGTTGTGAGAGTGTGATGCTTGAGTAAAAGACATAAAACTATGAGTTGCTAGTGCGTAAGAACTTTTCCTAAGTAGTAGCTCCTATCATATTTGTAATCCCAAATTAATAGTAATGTTCCAAATTTAAATGAAATTGCTTCCTTTCGGTGTTCTTGAATTTAAAATTGCTGTTTTCGTGGAACAGTCCTGATGTAGTAGGTTAAGAATTGGGAGCTAGCTACAACTTAAATGGTTCAAACACACTAGCCACTCTTTGGGAGGAAGATGAGGCTGTTCAGTTAAAATTCTAAAGTCCTAGAAAACCAAAGAACAGTTTTACCCTATCCTCTAGGGTCATGAGTTAGAATTGACTCGATGGCAATTGGCAGCTGGGAGTTGTTAGGTGCAATGGATTCAGCTCTGGCACAACAGAAGGAAACACTGCTCAGTCCTGTGTCATCCTCAGTTTAAGTTCCAATCCTTACGCTGTTTTCCTCATATAGCCACCAAAACCAACTGATTTCACTCTTGACTACATCAGTTCCAACTCAAAGTGACCTATATAGCAGTGGTTCTCAACCTTCCTAATGCCAAGACCCATTAATATAGTTCTTCATGTTGTGGTGACCCCTTAACCATAAAATTATTTTTGTCCCTACTCATAACTGTAATTTTGCTACTATTATGAGCGGGTGACCCCTGTGAAAGGGTCGTTCAATCCCCCAAAGGGGTCGCGAGCCACAGGAACTGCTGCGATTATCAAACTAAGTCTTGATGGAAACAGACAGCCTCGTCTGGATCTCAGAGCATCTGGTGGGCGTTAGCCACTGCCTTGAGGTTAACAGCCCTAACACCTAGCCCACACAACCACCAGGACTCTCTTCACCTTTTACGGTACAACCCAAAATGTGTTCAATAGTACAAAGTCCCTTCAGGTAGTCTTTGAAAAATGTACTCCTAGTAAAGTACAATGATTTGGAAGTGGTCTAGGGCTGATAAAATTAAAATCTTAGAAACATAAAGGAGCAGTTAGTTCTACTCTGTCTTGTAGAGTCGCTATGAATCAAATTCAACTTGACGAGTTTCTTTTCTTTTCTTAGAGGAGACTAAGATGCTTTGGGCTTGAGAAATCTTATTAACCAAGTAATTTCTTTTGTATAATGAGTAAACTTTGACTGCTAACTAACTACAAGGTTGGTGATTCGAGCCCATCAGCTAAGAGAGAAAAGTTGAAGCTATCTGCTCCTATGAAGATTCGCAGCCATAGAAAGAGTCAGAATGGACGTGATGGCAGTGGACTTCGTTTTGCTTTGTTTGCATAGTTTTCAGATCTTACCCCATTTTAATGGTTCTGCACACTCCCAACGGAACCCTGCATGCAAAGCTGCCAGTTTAAGCTCAGCAGTGTCTATGAAGGAAAAGCAGTCAGGCGATCTGCCTAAACAGCCCTAAGGTGGCCTGTGCATGGTTGGGTTGGATTTTGATTGTACACTTTCAAAGAACATATTCCATTACATTCTTTGGAAAGAGAAACAGGTTTAATGATGATGATTGCATGTGCTGAATAACAGAATCGTGGGTGATATTTTGGGTTCATACATAACCATGACTTTCAGTGTTTTATCTGCCTGTGTATGGAATAAAAGTTTTTATGAATAAAAGAAGGTTATTTTAGATCTCACTAGACATATTAATATAAATTGCTAAGATATTTTTATGCATTTTCTCATTTAGGACAAAACTTTTGGTCTAAAGAATAAGAAAGGAGCAAAGCAACAGAAGTTTATCAAGGCTGTTACTCATCAAGTTAAATTTGGTCAACAAAATCCACGTCAGGTAAATACATTTTAAGTCTTTAGGTATTTTCATTACATAGATGTTATGTGTCATCTGTTTCATGTAAGAATATTTAATACTATAATTGTGTGTCAAATGGAATTATAAACTATAAACTTTTCTGCAACTTACTCGTAATTAATACCTGTAGATATTCCTTCTGAGCTACTTGATACAGCTCTTATTTATTGTAAAGGTTGTATGTTCCAAAACATGGATATAATATACCTGTATATTTTGCTGTTCAAAATAACTTTTCAGCTCTGTCATGAAGTGAAATTCTTCAAGCAGTATTCATTCTACATGTGTTCTGACTTTTTTGCTGTGGCGTAAATTATTTAGTAATGAGATTTCTAGGTCAAGAAAAAATGAATTTCTGATTTTAATAAATATTGCCTGATCACTTTCCGAAGAGGCTTGTAGTGCTTCACTTTGTGGTAGTGCATTCTTAAGTACTAAAATTATTTTTAATGTTTCGATCTGAGAAACAAAGTGTATTTCATTATTTTCCTTAGTATATTTCCATTTGAGTGATTGGCTATTTGGATTTACTCTACTAGGACTTTCTTATTCATCGCCTTTGCTTTGGGGTTGTCAGTCTTAATGGCAATTTATGGAGTTGACAGGGTGGAACTATAGAACTTGTGCGTTTTAAGCATGAACCTGCTGTAGGTCATTAAGGCTTATTTATCAAGTACAAAGATAGACTGCATCTTATTGAACAATTACTGTTTGATTTCTAACTGAAACTTGAGACAAATGGTATGTAGAGTTCCATTGTACTCTTGCCCTGGGTCCCACATATATTTAGAATGATTAATGTACCCCAAAAAAAGTTCTATGAAAAAAATTGACATGCCTAAGTTTTTCTTTTGTTTAAAGAAAAACTCTCCCAGTTTCCTAATTAAGCATCCACAATGTGGTCTTAGTCTCGGGATTTGGGCTCTCTTAACTACCTATGACATTTGGCTATTTCCTTCCTAAAATTTTCTCTTCTTTTTTTGTTTAAATTTTCTCTTCTATAGACACTTTTGTCCTGGTTTTCTATTTCTTTGATGTTTCTTCATCTGTCTTAATCCAGAACCTTCTCTCCAGGAATCAAGATCGATATCTAGCTGCCTTTTAAATTGTTCCACCCAGATGCGCTGCACGCATCTCGTACATGCTCAGTATGTCCAAAACTGAGCTCATCTCTTAGCTCCCACCCTGGAACCTGTTCCTCCTGTAGTCCCTGTCTTCTTCAACAGCTTGAACTATCCACGTGGTAATCTTAGATGTTCGGTCAACTTCATGTTCAGTCACTTCGTTCTATCCATTCTGCCTCCTAAAGAGCTCTTCCAGTTCCTTTTTCTCTGTGTCAGTGGTTCTCCGCCTTCTTAATGCCGTGACCCTTTCATACAGTTCCTCATGTGGTAGTGACACCCCCAACCATAAAATTACTTTGTTGCTACTTCATAACTAATTTTGCCAGTTATGAATCGGGCGACCCCTGTGAAAGGGTCGTTTGACCGACCCACAGGTTGAGAACTGCTGCTCTATGTCATTCACCACCAGTGTCTATTCTAAACTGTTGTATTTTCATGCTTGTAACAAGTACAATAACCTCCGAGCCTTTCCTTTCACTTCTGGACTTCCTCCAGGAAGTCTACTTTCCACAAAGCTGCCATCAGATATGTATAAGAGACAACCTGGTTATCAACTTTCTTTAAACCTTTGAGTCATACCTATCATTTACAGATAAAATCTCTGATTAATGAAAGTCTCTGAGTCACCTTGTGAAGTTCTGATCTTACACCATTGCTTCAGCATCTTCCTCTTACTTAATCTATATTCCTTGTCTTGCATATCAGAGCTCATCTAAAGGTATCAGTTCCATTTAGTTTATTCAGGCACACTGGCATTCTTTGTTCCTAAGCCTTGTGTGTGTCAGTAATGGCACTTAGCTCACAATATATTAGAGTTGTTGATATATCTTTCTTCACACTAGATTCTGAGCTTATAAGCACCTTTGGAGTCCTGTCAGGCCGCACACTGGGAATAGTGGGGATGTAGGCTAAGAGATAAGTAGCTGCTATAATACCATTGAGACACTGTGTCCGCCAGTGAGCGGAGTGGCTCCACCCAACACTCAGGAGACCTGGTGCTGTGAGAGGGTCTGCCACAGGCTGTGCATGAGCTTGTTAGCTATTACTACCAACATGGTGAGCAGAGTGACCTTCTGGGTCATCTTCATTCTGAGTTATGTCACTAGTTACTACATGCACACAGGCAACTAGCTGTTCTTGGTGCTGAATGTGCACATGCAGGACAGTCTAGAGCAGTGGTTCTCAACCTTCCTAATGCCGTGACCCTTTAATACAGTTCCTCATGTTGGGTTGACCCACACACCCATAAATTATTTTCATTGCAGTTTAATTACTGTGATTTTGCTACTGTTATGAATCAGGTGACCCCTTTGAAAGGGTCATTCCACCCCCAAGGGGGTCACGACCCATAGGTTGAGAACCACTGATCTAGAGAGAGACTCGCACATAGGCATGGACCACCCCATGTATACCACCCTATGTTACACAGACCCCAGGGCACAGGCCTGAAGATGCATGCACACAGCATGACAAACAAAACGGCAACAGATGCATACAGGATATTGCACAGATGCTCCAGACCTTGCAGAAGGACACATGAACAAACGGCATGGGTACTCAGTGGGATACATGTGGATAGATAAGCATATACTTGGCACATGTGAAATGAAATAAAAATGAAAGCTTGTGTGTTAAGAAATAAGAACTGTGCGAAAATACAGGGAATCCAGGGTGGATGAGCCCTACAGAACCAGTGGTATGAGTGGTGAAACAGGGAGGGTAAAGGGAGA
>NW_022103899.1:12312440-12313890 GCF_000313985.2 Echinops telfairi
GATACCATGGATAATTGGGATGAGAAAAAACTGGAAGAAGTAGTGAACAAGAAGCACGGTGAGGCGGAAAAGAAAAAACCCAAAACTCAAATAGTATGTCCTTTTCTTGAATTGAGTTGCTGTGGTATTTATCATTAGGGAGAATTGTGTAGCAAGGTATTTGCTGGTGTTTTCTACTGTGTTATTGTTTAAATTATTGGAAAGCAGATGAGATGCACTGAAATTTATCTTTAGAAGATGTACAATGTAAGTTATAGTGAAATATAGCCTTGGAAAACAATATAGAGCTTTTTATAAGTGCTCTTTTTCCCAAGGATTTTCCACAAAACTCAATAGCTATTGAGTCAATTGCAACTCCTAGCGACCCAATAGCACAGAGTAGAACTGCCCTAGGGGTTTCCAAGGTTGTAAATATTTACCCAAGCGGAATGCTTCACCTGGGTTCAAACTGCTAACTATACAGTTTGCAGCCCAGCTCAGAATCCATTACACCACCGGGGCTCCTTCACATGATCTTTTTTTTTTTTTTTTCACATGATCTTACTTTGTCAAATACTGATAAATACAATCAATATTCAGATAAGACATTTTTGGGCATGTGTGCAAAGTGAATTCATAGAAGGAGACCTATCCGACTCTACACTTTATCTGTTTTAGGAGTATGGAAGACAGTTTAAAACACAAAGGTAAAATAGGGTCATTTTGAATTTCAAAGTGAATTATTTGGTATACAGTGGTTCCAGTATTCCAGAATACGTACTTTAAAAAATGGGTGCCATGTATTTATAGCTGTTACAGTGAAAACAAGCTTTAATTATTAATTTTCCTTCTATTTATGAAGTTTATACTTGGTACTCTAATGTAATTGCTTCTGATACCCATTAATGTTTGAAAGCCTTGTATACCTGGTATTTGTTTTGTACCTGCTCCCTTACAACTTAGATGAGGAAAATAGACTAGTTTCAAGAAATTCAAATTGTATGTGCATTATTACATGTACTTTTATTAATTTTTTAAAATAACCAAAACTAAGTTGATTGTTTTTTAAGGCTCTTTATATTTTATTTATAAAAATCAGACTGGGGCTACATTTACTAAGGCTAAACTAAAACAAGTTATGTTTGTAAAATTCAGAATTTAGAATGGGGTCTGAAATGTGGAAAACGTTCTTTCTAAAGGGAATTTGCCATCAAGGATTTTAAGATAATTTAAATGTGCATTTCTGTACATAAAAGGTTTCTTTATATAAATGGTTAGCTTAAGGGTGTGACTAGAATGCACTTGTTCCATAACTTAAACATTCTCCTTGAAAACACAGTACACTGAGCCACTGCTTGTGCATAACATCTCTGTAGGTGTGCAAGCATTTCCTTGAAGCTATTGAAAACAACAAGTATGGCTGGTTTTGGGTATGCCCTGGAGGGGGTGATATGTGTATGTATCGTCATGC
>NW_022103899.1:12315570-12332718 GCF_000313985.2 Echinops telfairi
GTTCTGCCCTAGGTCCAAATGTTACCAAAATCACCCTAGAATCTTTTCTTGCATGGAAAAAAAGGAAAAGACAAGAAAAGATTGATAAACTTGAGCAAGATATGGAACGAAGAAAAGCAGACTTCAAAGCAGGGAAAGCGCTAGTGGTATGTATGTTCCTCACTCATCTGAACAGATTTTTTTTTGCTTTCTAATTTCCATGTTTTGCAAAATCCTGTCCTTATTTAAGCACATGTCTGTCTCAACTCAGTGACCAAGAAATGCTTGAATTTTGTACTGAGTTGCTACATTTTTGCCTAAATAGATCAGTGGTCGTGAGGTGTTTGAATTTCGTCCTGAACTTGTTGATGATGATGATGAAGAAGCAGATGACACCCGTTACACCCAGGGTATAGGTGGTGATGAGGTAAGAGGAAGCATTGCCTCATTTTCATGTTAATTATGAAACCATAAAGTAACATGGTTAAGAGGCTCAGACTGTTTCAGTTCAAGTTCTAACTCCAACCATAGGATACTACTTAATCTATAGGCTTCCACTCAGCATGTAAAAACGTGCAATGACAGAAAGAAGCTTCGATATGTTACTGTGAATTTTCATGTATCTAGGAAGACAATAATTTTATTAATATTTTCATTTAGTAATAATTTTCATTAAATAAATGTCAGGGATGAAAGGCAAGTGATTGATGGAAATTAATTCTTTATAACAACTTTCTTTTCTTTACATTAAAGGTTGATGATTCTGTGAATGTAAATGACATAGATTTAAGCTTGTACATTCCAAGAGATGTAGATGAAACAGGTATTACCGTAGCAAGTCTTGAAAGATTCAGCACATATACTTCAGAAAAGGATGGTGAGTATAATATTTTCCTCATTTTCAAAACTGGTCAACCATTGAAGCAGGCTAACCCTGAGAACTGAGAATGCTCTCATACGACTACTTAACACCAGTAGGCAGAATGATATGCTCCACTTAGAAGTAAGAGTGGTGCCATCATTGCAAAAATGTAAATCCTTTAGAAGTTATAAACGACAAGACTCACCAAAGATGTCTGAAATAATTATAATCCAAATTGGACTATTAAAATGTTTCTGTATTTAAACATTGATGTCTTTGAACAAGGAAAGGTAACATTTCCCCAGCACACTATTTTCTGTATGGAAAAGTAACTATTAATCCTGAGTTTATTTTTCACAATTGAAGACATATTGTGAACTGTCTGGATTTGTAACCATTTACTGTATTACACTAGTATGATATAACTAGCTTGTGAAAACAAAACCTGAATAGTTTAAGCTTCATACACTTTTTTAGAAAATTATTTAAATGAAATACAGTGTGGAGTTGGCGTGGCTAGTTGTATCAGGAGTATAGAACATATCTTACCCTCAGGAAACATATAAACCATTACTCACATGGCTGTAATATTTCATAATTGGTTATGAGTAATTGCTACAAACAAGCTCAGAAAAGATCAGTTTTGCTGATTAATCCCAGGAAATGTTTTTTAATAGAAAAGAAAAAAACGGGTATTAACACCAATCTGTGACTGTCCACTAACTAGTGAAATATGTTTTCTGTTTTTAGGCCTTACTGACTTCTATTTTTATTTTCAGAAAACAAATTAAGTGAAGCTTCTGGAGGCAGAGCAGAAAATGGGGAAAGAAGTGACTTGGACGAGGATAACGAAGGAGAGACACAGGAAAATGGAGCTATTGATGCTGTTCCTGTGGATGAAAATCTTTTCACTGGGGAAGATTTAGATGAACTAGAAGAAGAATTAAACACACTTGATTTAGATGAATGACACCAAACAAGTTCATGAACAAATGAAATCTTCTCAGCATGAGTTCAAATTGACTACATTAATTTTTCCACCTAGAATTCTTCAACAGAATGTTTATTTACCATACTGGTTGTGGAGGGCTAACCCTCTCCAAAAACAGGAATGTTCTCCTTACGTCTTCTCTCCTGACTTTGACTACAACTCATAGTAAGTTCAGAGTAGTTTGTGATAAATTGAAATGTAATGGTCAATCCAGAAAATGATTGATGGTTATAACTGTCCACCCAAGTAGGAAGAGTAACTGCTTTTCCAACTTTTGTTTTTCATTGGGCATGCGTTACCAGGAACAAGAGAAATCTAAATATAAAACATCTTTCCTTTAGTGCCGTTGTTGAGTGATTTCATTTCCTTGATATTTATATCATAAAAGAGGCTGCCTAAAATAGCACTGTACTTCATAAAGGGAATTGCGTATGCAGAGTCAGTGTCGTGTCCTCTCTGGACAATTAGATGAACATTTGAGATGGACCTTTGATCTGATAAGATCAGTTGTGATATCTTGTGTTAAACTGAAATTTGTTCCTCTTTTTGCCAATAAAGTTGTAAATAAAGACCGTCATACATTAAAATCTAAATATGGACCCTTTTTTTAAAGGTTTTTCTGTATTAATATTTTTAGCTTTAGGATTTTAGCTACCTGTTCTAGTTAGGTGTCAGAGGCACAGGCGTATAGGGTTCTCGTAGTCCTTATTGCAGAAGCTTATAAGGTAATAACTACTACTGGGAGTTTGAAAGCACTAATTTTCAACCTCCGTAAAACAGTGTGGGTAATGTTATATAGAAAAGTAGTTCCTGAATCAATATGTATTAAATTTCATTAAATTTTCTCTGTAGCTTAATCAAATTCTTAGCAATCAGAGATCCATGGTGTCACAATGAAATTCCTACTAAGGTTTGATTGCACTGCCTGAAAGTGTGGACAAATTCATCATAAATCATTATTCTGAGGGCTTTGATAATGAAATTCCTTGGGAAATTATGGTGATGAGTTTAAAATGAACATAAATTGCTCGTGATGTATTCTATTCTAGTTATACTTCTGTCAGGTTGTTTTGTTTTTGTCTGTTTTCTAGCCTGTGACTTGCCCTCCCTCCAACCCCTGGTAACTATCTTGTCATTTTTATACAGTGTGTATTTTCAAATATTAATACAGTGCTTCTTTGTTATTTACAGATATAAATGGATTTTAAAGACAACAACCCTGTATGTGAAATTCACATGTACAATATGGTGGTAGGGGTGTTTACAAACTACACAACTACTTTGCATGTTAGTTTCCTATGCACAGTCTATTCCTTATATGTGCAAATAGTTGCAAAAATTATCATAAGTCCTTGGGTGGTACAAATAGTTAACATGCTCAGCTGTTGACTGGTACACTAGAGTTTGGGCCCATCCAGAGGTAACTCAGAAGAAAGGACTGGTAATTTACATCTGAAAAATCAGCCATTGAAAACTGATTACTGATCAATATAATAGTTAAACAAGACAGCTGACCTGGCCCTGAATCTTATCTAATCTAAATCTCTGCCCCAGAGAAGTGTGATTTTTAAGTCTCAGTCACTCTCTATGCTGCCTATGTAAATTAAGCTCGGTCCTTATAGTAGTACTGAGTTGTAAAACTGAAGAAAACATTTTATTTGCCATGTTTATTTACGTGTTAATAACCACACTGGTTAAAGAACTGACTTTCTAGCTATTTAATATTAGTCCTATCCTTTTTCAGATACAGAACATTCTAAGCAAAGTTTGTAGTCGTGTTATTTCTCAACCATAGAACGACTGAGCGTAACTATATTTGTCACATAAAAAAGACTACTTGCACTTTAATGTTTATCCAAGAAAGATGTGTCCTGTTTTTGTGAAAAAATTTCAAGTGTAGTACTAGTACTTAATAATGACACCTTTAAAAAAAGATTTTAAACAGCTTAAACCTTTTGAAAAACTGACTCAAGCAATCTATTTTTTCCCCCCATGTTTGAAACATCTAAAAAATGTTCCTAAGAATTATATCATATGGGAGGTGGGGGGAAGAGGAGCTGATTCAAGGGCTCAAGTAGAATGAACATGTTTTGGAAATGTTGATGGCAACATGTACAAGTGTGCTTAATACAATTGAATGATGGATTGTCATAGATTTGTAAGAGCCCCCCAATAAAATGATTAATTTTTAAAATTACTTTAAAAAACAAAGAATTATAAATACAATTGAAATTAATTTATTTTAGAAACACCACCCCACCCCCCGTTATGTTTGCTCTTCATGATGCTGTTGGGTGAGCATTAGACTACCCACTAACCACACAGTGGTGGTTCATGCTCACCAACTGCTTTATAGGAGAAAGACCTCCGTCTCCTCTCATAAAGATTCAAAGCCTCAGAAACCCTGAATAGGGTTGGTATGAATCAGAAACGACTCAGTGAATGCTTGGTTTGCGGGGGGAATGAGTATAAAGTCTCCATATAAAAAAGTATGTTTGGGGTTTTTTATTTAAATTACAAGCTTTACATATAGAAAATATTTGGGGGAACAGTAGTCAAGGGAAGACATCAGTGTGGAGGTAATTTTTGATATCTCTAAATCTTTATCTAGGATGGTCAACATCTATCTTGCCAAAACTGTACCCCTTACTTACTGTCAGTTCCAGCTCATAGCAATTAAATAGGGCAGAATAGAACTGCTGCCGCATGTCTCAGCAGACTGCCACATCTCTTCTGCAGAACACCTCATTGGCTCGAGCCCCTTAGCAACAGAGCATTTTAACCACTGTTCCACCAGGGTTTCTCTTCGTTCAGTGTCAAGACGAAATGCTTGAATGTAAAAGCATTTTAATATTAAAAAAGGAAGATGCCCATTTAAACTTCTAAAGCAGCACTTTAGAGACAAGTAGAAATAAATGTTTGTTGGTCGTGGTACTCACTGCCAGAGAGTGAGTGCAAAGTCAGTCACCCTTATTCATACAAGTAAGCTAAAATCGACACTCCATTTTCAAGCCCACTGTCACACAATTTCAAGGGTGTTTTTTTTTTACAAAATTCTTTTGTATATAATTATCATAAGGAGATTTCTGTAATCTAACTTCAATTATGAGATTTAGCTTCTTTTTGAAGGTACATATTGTATAAATCTTATATGAAAAAGAAACTGAATTTGTACCGGATTTTTTCTATTCTGTAAGATCATTTTCTGAAACTGAAGGTCTTTTCATTTTCTCCTTAATATCTAGGCTCTGACATCAGCCTACTGTCTTATGTCCAATCCTCTATAACTGTTAGGCTGCTGAGTGCTGTTACGTGACAACGTGGTCATATACACTGTAATCTTTAAGGGAGCAGACTATCAGATCTTTCCTCTCACACAGCCCCAGTGGGAGGGGCGAGCCACCAGCGTCCTTGCTGGCCAGAATCTTTCTAAATCAATGTGGAGTCTGTCTTTATGTAGGTAGGTGGCTTATCTGATAACAGTAAGCCTGTGATGTGTAGGCTGATCTAAAATGTGTAAATGTTGTACCATGTATTTTTAGTATTGAATTAGCCTACTCTGACCATTAAATGATCCTGCTCTGACCATTAAATTATTTTAAATGTGATCATAATGAAATTATAGGATAAGATATTTTAGAAAACATTGCATCCATCTTCAGATATTAACCCATAAAGTAGACAAAAGGAGTTTGTGATGAATGTTTAGACAGCTAATTAGCTGTATTAGTTCTATCCATATTCTGAGTAGTGAAATAATTTTTTTATTATTAAAAGATAATCTTATTGGGGCCCTTAACAGTTCTTATAACAATACATCAATTATATCAAGCATATTGCCATCATTTTCTAAACATGTAGTCTCTATTGAGCCATATCGGCTCCTTTTTTTTCCCTTCCCCTGCCACTCTTGTGACCCCTTGATAATTATAAATTATTATTTTCATATCTTACACCAACTGCTATCTCACTTCCCCCAAGATTTATGTTGTTTGTCCCCTGGGTGGGGGAGGGGATTATGTTATGTGCCGATCATTGTGATCGTTCCCTCTTCCTCCCTCTCCCCCCCCCCCCCCCCCCCCCCCCCCCCCCCCCCAGCTTGGTATGAGTAGTGAGTTTCTTAGAGGCCACTTTCAAGATCACATGTAATAGATAACACATACCCTCGGTCCATAGATAGCAAAACCTGTGAAAGCCAGACTTTGAAACAACTGGAGAAAACAGCAGTTTTCCACTAAGAGAAAAATGTAAGACTGTCAGAAGCAGAAAAGCAAGGCAGTCCCTGCTCTGACAGCTTTCATTGTATTCAGGGATGAACTGAATATATATACTTAAACTAGATGTATACTTAAACATCAAACTTTATTTAAACTTCCGGGTACTCAATACACTGTGTTCCTATTAAATGAGCACAAATGCACTGTGCAATGAATATCTATCCGGGAAGATCAAATGAGAGTATGGATGACCAAAATCCTGTGTTTGAATATTTTCTCTTATTTTTTAAGCGTATCCTACTGACAATCTCTGGGATTTTTTTTGTTTTGTTTTGTATTTTTCTGAGTAAAATGAAAGCATCTTGTTTATTAATCAGTAAAAATCAAGGTGGGAATTACTAGATGCCTACAACATTTGAGCCCCAGTTAAGATAGCCCAGTTTCTACTACCTGGGCTTCTAAAAGTTTGTGGGAAATTCTATTATCTTAATTTCATTTTTCCAGATCTTTTTGAAGCCATTGGAAATAAACCCAAATGAAACATTAGTCCAAAATGTATTTTTGTATTGCTCCAGGCCATTGTAGTGTATGTTTTCCATTTTATTGGTTGTTTGGTTGGTTGGTTGGTTTGCTAATGTGAAAAGAAAAATGTTATAGCTTTTCTTTGTTCATTTGACAGATAATCTGTACCTTTTCATATACTAGAGGCTTAAAATATTCATAGGAAAATGGAGTTGAAAGTTAGGGTATTCCCACAAACTTTTTGAAGCCCTTTAGAAGAGGCACTTGTGTTGGGCACTGTAACTAGATTAAAAATAGTATGAGACCTGGTCCCTGCTAGCTTTGAGTGTATGATAGGATGAGAAAATCACAACTATATCAGGTAGAATAACTGAGTGCCTGCCTACTAGTAGAAATTTCTTTCAATCAGGTTGAAAGCAAAATTTCCAGGCATTGCATATTCAAATCTCATTGAGTATTTAGTTGGTTTTTTTTTAATGTGATTGATGTTTTTCAGGCAGGGTGATTATTATACTTGATTTCAAGAGTGGTGCTTTTCTGTGACAACTGATTTTGGTTTTCAAGCAGGTATTATGTTAAATTAACTTTCTTATGGGTCCTTAAAGTCCTTAGTTTACTTAACCCTGTCTAATTCTCCTTATTCTGTCTTCCAAAAAACATTGCTGTATCACTTTTCCACTATGTATTTTTTAGGGTAGGGCCATAGAGACATTTTATTCCAAAGGTGTCACTGGGTTTTATTCTACCTTGTGAGAATCCTCCAACTCTATTTCCATCTTAAGTTCTAGGAAGCTATGTATTTAAGTGACAGAAGTCTTCAGTGCTACTTTGACTACTGTAGCTATTTTAAGAATTTTTTATTTTGGAGTAATCTTAGTTACAACTGAATAGCATGTAGAAAATGTAGTATCAAAGACTAAAATTACAGGTACATACTTGAGTAGCTGAAACCACTCAAGTAGCAGTGCAATGTGTAATCTGTAATTGTGGATCATTTATGGTCTTGCATTGCGTATCTTTCCCTTAAGATTAGCAGAGTCCGATATGGAAGAAGCAGATAGCAAAGCTGTTGCATACTAGGAATGTTCATCCTCTAATTTGTATTGCTTGTATCTACTTGCTGGAGTAGATAGTGAAAGTAAAACTTGATCATTTGTTTCATGAACTAATGTGTTTGAACAGTCAGTTAATTTAATCTAGGGAAATAAACAGAGCTAAACCAGTAGATGTTTCCTATTAAATTGTATACAGGTAATTAACTATGTTGAATGGTTCACTCCATGGGCCATTTTATTTTAAGTTGTATTATTTCTATTATCTCCTGCATTCCATAGAAGGGAAAGTAAAAATGTAACGCCTACAGTCCAGTCCTATCATCTACTTCTGTAGAGGTAAAACTCATCACTGATAGCGTCAGCTTATTTACCTTAAAGGAAAAAATGGAATATGTGTTAGACCTGAAAAGAATTATAGTTACTTGGTTGACATTTAAATTTTTTTTCCCAGAGCATGAAGCCTCGGCTACCAAACATACAGGTTTTTCGAGCCTTTCAGTGTATATGGTGGCTTATATACAGAAGATTTCAACCATCCTTGACACCCCCACCCCTACCCCCTGTTGTTTCCTAGGAAAGTTTTTGGCAGCAAAGAATTTTATTAATTATTGGTTATTCTCAGTATGGGGCACAACTAAGAGTATTATTTAATTTGAGTGTGTATGATAACAGAAGGTTTCTGATTGATTATCTTAAAGACAAAACTATGATGGGTTAGTCTTTTGCCTATTTCCCTGGGTTGGTAATTTTTTTTTTTTTTTTTAAATAGCAGAATCATTGTTAGAAGTAATAGAAGTATCAACCTAGTTAGTAAACCTAGAGGTAGAGTAGTGAGCCTAGAGCTGTTTGGGGCAAAGATGCCACCTAAATAACTACTGCAGACCACACTAATATGACCCATTTCATGTGCAGCAGCTTAGAAAAATCAGTGGCAAATTACATTATAACTCCACTTGCCCACATTTCTTGAAGCCCCCTCATATGTGTACCCAAAAGATTATCCCATTGCCATTCAGACAGTTCTGTATATTAACCATCTTATAAATGTCTTTTGGAGACTGGATATGCATTTGCAAGGTCCTATTGACATGCTCATCATAGGCCATTACCATTGTCAACATTCTTCTGTAAAAGATGGTACTATAGGATGTAAGGACAAATAAAAATGTTTTTGGATCATTTCTGTAGAAACCCATTTACACAAAAGCAAAGAGTTTTATCTGAGCAAGGGCAGAAATATACTTGTCATCATTTGCATGCAAATAGTCTGCATATACAAGAAAAGACAAAGAACAATTCTAACTGAATATGACAAAATCCTATTCAATATTATTGAGCATGTTAACATTGCTGATAAAATAACTTTAAATCAAATGCACTAATGCAAAATATACATGAGGGCTTCAAAATGTAGAACATTTTCATATCTTTTCACGAGATTTTTGAAGTACCCCTCATAACATTGCAAAAGAAAAGTCACAGCTATATAAAAGAATTAGTTGTCCTCCACATTTCAAATTTGGGGAATCTACTCAGGAAAGACTATTGACAATTGGTGTCAAGGCTCACCTAATGAGCCTTGGCATCATTGAAAAGCTAAAAATCGTTTACTGCAATAGAAAGTTTTCGAGAAAATTCTCAGAATTGAAAGTACCAAGTTGTGCCTTGTTCAGATGTCTTTGCGTCCTATCTCCCCGCCCTCCCAAGTGTAATTCTAAAAGCATAATTCTTTAAAGCAATACAAAAAGGTGAGTTTCTTGGGGTTTTTTTCCTTTTTAATCATTTTACTGGGGGCTCTTACAGCTCTTGTAGCAATCCATCCATCAATTGTTATCAAGCACATTTGTACATATGTTGCCATCATCGTTTCAATTTTCTTTCTACTTGAGCCCTTGGTATCAGCTCCTCTTTTTTCCCCTCCCACCCTTGTGAACCCCTGATAATATATAAATTAATTTTATTTTCATATATTATACCATCAGCTGTGTCCCTTCACCCATGTTTCTGTTACTCATCTCCCGGGGGGGCGGGGGGGTGCATCAATCTTTGCCATCAGTATTCCCCCCCCTCCCCCACTGAAGGCGAATTTCTGTTAGAGAATACCAGCTATTCCACTTCATAGGCTGGTTTTTGGAAATGGCTCAGCTTGACTTTTCAAAGAATTTTAAGATCGTAAGATAGCCATGCTTTGTAGTTTACCACCTTGAACTTTTTTTATGGAAAGCTAGAAGTGGTATGATGGGAAAAAATTTATTTTCCAAAAAGCATATCTATAGTTTCTCCAATATTTGAAATCTTTTTACATAAAAGATAGCTTTCAGGTGATTACTGGGAATTTTCATTAGCTAGTATGTAAGATAGGAAATGGGGTATATAAGAGGGCTTCTAAAAGTTCACAGAAGATTCTATTATCTTCATTACATTGTCAAACTTTTTGAAGCTCCTTCATGTTTACTACCACCAAAAAACAAAACTCCCATTTAAGTAGTAGAAAGAGCAAAACTAGGAAGTCTGGGGTTTTATTATGTATTTAACCAGGCTAAACTTCTGCATTTTATCTGCCTTTACATGTTTTTTTACTGGGATTAGCAACTGTTCAAATATAGCAAGATCTTGCTGCCTGGAATTCATACCTGCCTATTTAAGATAAGTTTAGATTTCCTTAGGTTGCTGTGAGATTCTTAAATGCATGAGGTGAGGTATCACTGAATTATGTGGTGCCAACAATTTCAAAAGTGTATCTTTTTCATCTTTCTTTTGCTAGTTGAAGATCACAAAGCAAAAAGAAAAATCCACTGTCAGAACTTGCCCCGAGACAAACAGTAAAAGCAAAGGAGCAAAAGTGAAAAGCCAGCCAGTAGGATTTCAGAGGCTGTGACAACAAACAGGCTGCTGACAAGTTTATTCTTGCACTTAATCTTTGTATCTGCTTTAATCAGACAAAGAAATAAGAATGAGCTCATCTGTGGGAAGCAGAACAATATTTTGATGTTTGCTGTTAAGTGTGAGTTTTCCTTTAATTTTAAATGCAATGTTATTTTTTCAAAATGTGAGCTTATATATATGGTTGCAATATTTAAAATTTTTAAAAATAAAAAAATTAAACTTTCATAAATGAAAAATTTTAATATAAAAATAATCAATAAATAATATAAAAATAATACTCAACTATTATAGAAGTGAAATTATAAAACTGATTCCTTTAATAAAACTAAATGATTTTTCATAGATGGTTAGCTATTTATTAAATGTTTTTCAGTTTTACTGAGGTATTGAAATTTATTGCACATATTTAAAGCATATCACTAAAAGCATTTGACAATTGGTTATGCCAAGAAATCGTAATTACAGTCAAGATATGGTATTAATATTTACCCTCAAAAGAGTTCCTTAAGCCACGACTACTTCCCCAAAGGCAAGTTACCTCACCTCCGTTGCAGATGAGCACTGCATCAAAAAGTTTACATTTTTAAAATAATTCTATATAAAGAGTCTTGTCTTATATGTATTATTTATTTAATTTGACATAATTATTTTCAGATTTATCCATATTTGTTGCAGATACCAATAGTTTATTCCTTTTATTGCTAAGTGATATTCCTTTGTATAATTTGCTTACCCATTTACCTATTGATGGCCCTAAAAGTTGTTTCCAGTTTTGTGGTATTAAAAATAAAGTTTCTGTGAACATTCATGTGCAGGTCTGTGTGCACAGATGGCTTCCTTTTGGGTGGGGTGAGGGACTGGTGTGGGGCCACAGCTGCCCTTTGGCTACACAGGGAGAGAGAATCCAGGCCCCAGACCAAATGCACAAGACAAAGGCCAGACATGCCGCCTCTACCTTCCACGTTCTCCTTTTCTGACGCCAACTCTTCCACCCACAACACTTTGTCTTTGGGGCTCAATCATCTGTTAACGGTGATCATACAGAACTCATAGGCAGTGTTCACGATTATGAAGGTTTATTAGGGAATTTAACAGGTTATCCACAAACCAAGATCAGAAAACATTAAAGATACAATCAATGATCCCTAGCTGTACCTCTTTTTCAGCCAGCGACTCTGTCAGTCAAGACAGTCCGCTGACCTCTGCTTCCATGTGCCAGGAAGCCTGCCTGTCAGCCTGCATCACCGTTGCATGGTCTCAGCAGCACAACTCTGTGTGGTCCCTCACTGCCTCCGCCACTCCTGGATTTCCTAAGTGCTCTGCTGGTCGTTCTTAGATCTTAATGATTCTGGGGTTCTCTCTGTCCCTGATTCTGAGAGGACTCTTCTACCTAAAGGGATGGGAAAACTGACCAGTCCCCAAGTTAGTGTCCTCTGCTTTATTTGTATGGTCCACTCATTTGGTAGGAATTACAAAGAGATAAAAGAGCCATAAATAGTTTCACGTCACCAGGGGGTACATATCTAAGAGTGGAATGTCTGGTTCATATTTTTTACATTTTAAGAAGCGAAGTTATATTTGTGAAATTTCATATTTCCACTATATGTGAGAATCCCAGTTGCTCTACATCCTCATTAATATAATTCATGAAATCAGTTAAACTTTAAATATATACCGTAAGTACCTCTTTAATTTGTCATTTTGTAATAACTAATGATGTTGAATATATTGTGCTTTTTTGCTGCCATATAGCTTCTTGGGTCAAGTGGCTGAAGTTTTGTCTATATTTTAGTACTTTTTTTTTTAAGTTTGAGAGTTCATATATTCTAGATACAAGTCCTTTTTCAGATACATGATTTGCAAATATTTTCTCCCTGTATTTGGTTTGTGCTTTCCATGTCTTTCAAAGATGAAACGTTTTTAAAATGTGTGAAGTCCCAATCTATTGTTTTCTTTTATGCATTTGACTGTACCATACCGTATTATACGTGGCCCAACCCAAGGACACAGCTCTCCTACATTTGAGGTTTTAAATTTAGGCCTATATGTCATTTTTGAAGCAAAGTTCACTTTTGTTCACATGAATATGTAATTGTTGCAACCCTGTCCTGCAGCATCTTCACAATCATTTCTATATTTGGACTAAGTGTTGACATCACTGTCAATTCACGGTATTGTCTTCCTCTTTTTCATTCATCCAATTTTCACAAGGATGATGCCCTATCCAGGATCTGGTATTGCCTTACCAGGTATGATCATCTTTCTTCAAGAAAAGGACGATGTGGCAGTTGAATTCTGTAAGATTGGAAACAATGGAACACATTCTGCCCCTGTAGGGTCGCTGCAAGGGGAATGAATCACCTCGATGGCAGTTGTCTTCCTTAAATCTTAGGGTAGAATTCATCAATGGAACTACCAAGTTTTCAGTTTGCTTTGTAAATGGTTTTATTTGTTGTAAATTCATACCTTTAATAGTTGGGGCTATTCAAGTATCTGGTTTCCTTTTGAGGGAGTTTTGGTCTCTGCGTCTCTGCAGACATTTTTGTTCACTTCATCTAAATTGTTGACTCTATTGGCAAAAAGGTTTTCAGACATTTACTTTGTCATTTTAACATCTGGAATATATGTTATTTCTCTCGTTCCTCTTATTTGTAATCTGTTCTCTTTCACCTCATCAGTCTGAGATTAATTACTTGCTATATTCCATAATTTTTAATGTATTCCATAAACTACTTAATACGAGATCAAAGTACATTCTAATTTCTCTTGATTTTCCTTTGAACAATGATTATTAGAACTCAATTTTTTTCTAAGTACATGGAAACTTTTCAAGATTTTTTTCTATTATTGATTTTTAAATTTAATTCCACTACTTGTCTGCCAGTTTGTAATATTGTGGTGGTTTGTGTATTGCTGTGATTCTGGAAGCTATGTCACTGGCATTTCAAATGTTAGCAAGGTCACCCAAAGTGAACAGGTTTCAGCAGGACTTCCAGACTAACAGCAAACTATAAAGAAGGAACAGATTGCCCACGTGAGAGGAGTGGCCACTGAAAACCCTGTGGCTAGTATAAGAATATTGTCAGCTACTGACAAACTAATGACTAGACGCAGAACATTGTGACATAGTGCTGGAGATAGCCCCTCAGGTTGGAAGGAACTGAAAATATAGCTGGGAAAGAGCTGCTTTCTCAAAGTATCAACCAAAGTGATGTGATGGACTCAAGCCTTTGGAGAGTAAAGCTTTGGGACTTTAATTTGCTGACCGGGCATGGCTCAAAATGAGGAGGAAAAGCTGCAAACAACAATTAATTGGAACTTGGAATGTATGAGGTATGAATTTAGGAATAATTGGAAGTTATTTTTTTAAAAAGACATTAGTGAGCTGAAATGGACTGGCATATAGGCCATTTGGAATTAGGAAAGCATTGGTTTAATATGCCAGCAATGACACAATCAAGAGCAATAGTGTTGTATTCATTATCAAAAAATTCATTGCAGGAGCTAACAAGCTGCTATGTGTCTGTGATAGGATAATATCTATATACCTTCAAGGAAACCAACCAATATAACTTCAAATGTATACAATAACTACCAAAGCTACTGATGAAAAAAATTGAAGAATTCTATGAATATCTTCAGTCTCAAATTGACCAGACATGCAATCAAGATTCATAATTATTAAAATGCAAAAATTGGAAACAAAGAAACAAGCAGTAGATGGGAAATATGACCTTGGTGATAGGCATGAAGCCAGAGCTGACATGATGGAATTTTGTAAGACTAATAACTTGATCATGGCAAATACCTCTTTTGAGCAACAGAAAAGGCTACTACTATACACATGGGCTTCTCCAGGTGGAATACACAGAATCAAATGACTACATTTGATGGAGAAGCCCAGTACCAGAAGCTAAAACCAGGCCAGGAGCTCACTGGAACAGATCAATTGCTCATAAGTAAATTTACAATGAAGTTGAAAATTTAAACAAGTCCACAAAAGCCAAAACATGACCTTTAGTCTATTCCACCTGAATTTTGAAAACCTCTTATGTTAGGGTTCTCTAGAGAGAACCAAATTGCTGATAATATATTTATTTATAAAGATAATTAGATACATAACAAGAAACGAACTGTTAAATCATATACAGATAAATATATAATACAAGAAAGAAACAGTTAAATTATAAAGCATTACGAATGGCTCAATTCAACTCACTGCCGTGAGAGAGTTGTGAGAGACTAGCAGTCCTTCCAGTCCAATCTGCTGCCAGATCTTCCTCTATTTATAGAGAGAACTAGGCTATGTCAGTACAGCAGCCAATCAGAAGGCAGGTCACCAGCTGCCAGTCCCCAGCTCCAGCGATGTCTTAAAGAGACCTCAACTTACAGTGACAGTCCATAGGCTAGGCGTCCCACAGGTAGTGTAGCCTTTAAATTGAGGCACAGGACAAGCAAGGCAGCCGCACACTGGTTCTATGATCAAAGCGAGAGACAAGAAAGGTGAGACTCACCAAGGCATTTATCTCTCTGCTCTTCAGTTAATCCCACTTGTGTTTATTGGCCAGGCTGGCACAGTAAACTATCTCACCTCTCAAGAACAGATTTGATACATTAAACTAATGACAGAAGACTGGATAAGCTGTGGGATGACATCAAGAACATTATACATGAAGCAAAAAGTCATTGAAAAAAGTGAATGTTAAAAGAGACTCAAACTTGCTCTTAATTGTAGAGGAGCTTTAAGGCACATCGAAGAAATATGAAGTCAAAGGGCTGAACAAGATTTCAAAGGGCAGCTCAAGAAGACTAAAATATGAAATGTGCAGAGACCTAGAGTTAGTAAAATAAAAGGAAGAACACTTAGCATATCTTAAACTGAAAGAACTCAAGAAAAAAGTCTTTAGTTTCAATTTTGAAAGATTCTTCGGGCAAAATGTTAAAATGATACAAGATCATGGAAAGAATACAGAGTCACTATAACAACAACAACAACAAAATATCAACTTTATACCATTTCAGAAGGTAGCATATGATCAAGGACCAATGCTACTGCAGTCTAAGCTGCACTGAAAATAGTGGCTAAAAACGGTTCCAGGAATTGATGGAATATCAATTGAAATGTTTCTTCAAGCTGATGAAACACTGAAAGCACTCATCTATGCCAAGAAATTGGGAAGACAGCCACTTGGCCAACTGACTGGAAGAGATCCATTATTTTTACCCATGGAAAAGGTGACCCCACAGAATGCACAAATTATAGAACATCATTGATGTGACATGCAAATAAAAGTTCATCCAACAACTGTTGCAGCAGCACATTGACAGGGAGCTGTCAAAGGTTCAGGCCAAATTGAAATGATAAAACAGAACAAAGGTTATTACTGATGTCAGATGGGTGCTTCATTGACGATGCCAAGGCATTCATGTGTGTGGATCATAAAAAACTATGAATAACCTTAAGAAGAATGAGAATTCCTAGAACATTTCACTGCTCATGTGAAACCTGTACATGCATCAAGGGGCAATTTTGCTAACAACAAGGGAATTTTTTTTAATAGTTAACACAAATTTAATACTCTGCTAAAAATGTGAAATGGTCTTGGCCCGAGGGCAGATGTTTTTCAGTGGTGTTTTTTTTTTAATTATTTTATTGGGGGCTCGTACAATTCTTATCATAGTCCATACATACATCCATTTTGTCAAGCACATATGTACATTTGTTGCCCTAATTCTCAAAACATTTGCCTTCTACTTTAGCCCTTAATACTGGTTGCTCATTTTCCCCCTCCCTCATGAACCCTTCATAATTCATAAATTATTATAGTTTTGTCATAAGTTACACTGTCCGACTCTCCCTCTGCCCGCTTCTCTGCTGTCCATCCCCCAGGGAGGAGGCTATACTTAGATTCCTGTAATTGGTTCCCTTCTTCTACCCCACATTCCCTTCACCCTCCAGGCATCGCCCTTCTCACCACTGGTCCTGAAGGAGTCATCTATCCTGGATTCCCTGTGTTTTCAGTTGCTATCTGTACAATGTATATCCTTTGGTCTAGCCAGATTTGCAAGGCAGAATTGGGATCATGATTGTGGGTTGGGAGGAAGCATTTAAGATCTAGAGGAAAGTTACATGTTTTATCGTTGCTACCCTGCACCCTGATTGGCTCGTCTCCTCCCTACAAGCCCTCAGCAAGGGGGTGTTCAGTTGCCTACCGATGGACTCTGAGTCTCCACTCTGCTCTCACCCACCTTTACAATGACATGATTTCTTGTTCCTTGATGCCTGACACCCGATCCCTTCGACAGCTTGTGGTACACATGCTGGTGGGCTTTGTTGCTTCTGAGCTGGTTGGCCACTTGTTTATCTTCAAGCCTTTAAAAGCCCAGACATTGTATCTTTTGATAGCCAGGCACCATCAGCTTTCTTCACCACATTTGCTTATGCACACCTTTGTCTTCAGTGATCATATCAGGAAGGTGGGCACACACTGATCTGATTTTTAGTTCTTTGGTGTCTGATAACTGGTTCCTTCTACACCTTGTGGTCAGATAATCTGGTGTGCTTCTTCCATGTGGGCTTTGATGCTTCTCAGCTGGATGGCCGCTTGTTTATCTTCAAGCCTTTAAGACCCCAGA
>NW_022103899.1:12334713-12339349 GCF_000313985.2 Echinops telfairi
ATTGTGAACTGTGCCGCAATGAACATTGGAGCACAGATGTCTGGCCGTGGTTTGTTTCTTGCCTCTTCTGAGTATATGCCCAGTAGGGGGATTGCTGGGTCGTATGGTACAGAACAAGGGAATTATTGCATTGTTTAAAATCAGGGAAGGTGTGCATTAGGGTTGTATCTTCTCAACCTATTTATTGAATCTGCTGAACAAATAATAAGGGAAGCTGGATTATATGAAGAATGCAACACTGGGATTGGAAGAAAACTTATTCTCCTTTGATATGCAGATGACACAACTTTGCTTTCTGAAAGTGAGGAGCAATTGAAGCACTTGGTGATGAAGATCAAGCCTTCAGTGTGGATTACAACTCAATGTAAAGAAGCCCCAAATCCTCACTATTGTACTAATAGGTAACATGGTAAATGAAGAATATACTCTCAAGTTGGCACATATTTCATCTTGCTCATGGAACCTTGCTCATCTTGTTCTTTTAAGTGTTGAAAAGCAAGAATTTTACTTTGAGGATTAAGGTGTGCCTGATCCTGGCCTTTGGTATTTTCAGTCACTGCCTATGCATGTGAAAGTTCAGCATTGAATAAGGAAGACTGAAGAAGCATGCATTTGAACTATGGTGTAGATGAAGAAGATTGAAAGTACCATAGACTGCCGAAATAACAAATCTGTTTTGGAAAAAGTATACCAAGAATGCCATTAAAAACAAGGACAGCAAGACTCTACCTCATGTACTTTGGACGTGTTAACCAAGAGAGACCAGCCTCTGAAAAGGACATCATGCTTGTTAAAGTAGAAGGTCAGGGAAGGAAAGGAAGGCCCTTAACTGAGGCTGCAACAATGGGCTCACACATAACAATTGTGAGGGTGGCCTAGAACTAGGGGAGGGGGGGTTGTTAAGTTGTACTTAGGGTCACTATGAGTAACCATCAACTCGATGTCCTATCAAGAACAAATATTTGTTTTTGGCAGGAGCATACCTTGTATGACTTGAATCCTTTTAGGATTATTAACACTAAGCACAATTCACAATGCACTGCCTTTGCTATGACTTTGTTGACACCATGGTATCAATACCCTTTGTGTTTTATGGCTCAGGATATGGTTTATCTTGGTTACTGCCCATGTGCATAGCTACTATTTTTGTCTGGCATGCCCTACAAATATCAATTAAATCTCATTAGTTAATACTGTGTTTTCATTCCTTTTGTATCTACTAATTTGTTGTCTTCTATCAATAATTGAGGGGGATCATGACCCTTGACTATAATATAATTTGAGGAATGTATTCTTGCAGTTACATTATCTTTTGCTTCATATATTTTGAAGCTTTGTTATTAGTACATAAACATTTAGAATTGTTAGGTCCTCTTGAGTAACTCCATTATCATTAAGAAATAACCATCTTTATCTCTGGTAATATTTACTAGGAAATCTAATCTAACTGATGGTAACAGAGCCACTTCAGCTTTATTTTGATAACTGTATTTTACTCAAATAATACAGTTTACTCAAATAACACACACTTTCTATACTTATCTGCCAAATGTTTCCCTCCCCTTGTTCCTGGGAGGTGTTTTTGTAAATGTACTGCATAGAAGTGCTTAAGGAAATACCTCCTGGGGGGAATATTTCCAAAGGTCCTTGGCAAACACATGTAAAGGTGCATATTGGAAACACATGGTGTATCTTTTCTATCCTTTTACATTCAATTTGTGTCTTTATAATTAAAATGGATTATTTGGTAGGCACCATGTATTTGGGTCTCAATTTTTATCCAGTTTGACAATCTCTGACTTTTCAGATTGCAGCCTGTTCCCTAACCACAGGGCTCCTCTGACAATCTCTGACTCTTATTCCAGTCTTTAGATCATTTACATTAATGTGATTATTGATATGTTTGAGCATGAGTCTATTACCTTACTATTTGTTTTCTTTTTGTCCTAAATTTTTGTCCCTTTTTTTTTCTCTTTTACTACTTTGCTTCTGGATTGAGTGTTTTTTTATGACTCCCATTTCCACAAATAATTCCTTTTAGAAATTAATACAAAACTAGTCCCAATGAAGTGGCAATTAATACATTATTAAAAATTCTATAAAACTTTATTGAAGCTAAAATACTGAAAGACCTACTCAGAGGAGATACAACTCTGTTGTCTTCTTGAATTTCCCTATGTTTAGGCTGAGTGAAGTAATGAGCTACACATTGGGCTCTAGGCAAGGTGAGCAGTTCAAAACCCACTGCCAATCTACAGAAAAAAGATGGGCCTTTTGCTCCCAGGCAGGTTTAGTCTCGGAAACCCACAAAAGCAGTACTACTCTGTCTTGTACAGTCATTATAAGTCTGAGTCAACTTGATGGCAGTGAGTTTTTGTTTCTGCTTTTTAAATGAGTATGTTTAGTTAAAATCATTGCTTTGAACAATAGACAGTCTATAAGAGGAACAATAACACTAGTCAACTTTTAAGATCAAAGGGGCAGCATTTACTGGCACACAAAGTTCAGAAGGGTTTGGAAAGAAAGAGTGTAAAAGGAAACGGAAGTAGGATAGTGATGCTGTATTATGGGAACTGTAATCAATGAGATGAAACGCAATAGATATGAATTATTGAATGGTGAACTGATTTGTTTGGTATACCCTCATCCAGTTTACAATTAAAATAAATAAAAATAGTAGAAGGAGCTTGGGCTATACAATCCCTACTCTGCTCTATCCTAGCTGTCTGATATTCAACTATATTTTAAAAGATAATAATAAACTATTGTGTTAGATTGGATTTAATATCTCAGTAAATATTTGAAAACACTTATTGATCCACTTCTACTTTATTCATTTACATACCCTTACATTGGTGATGTCCGAAGTGAATACCATCCTAAAGTTAGGGAAAATATGTGTAAGAGGAAAAGCCTGTCTAAGACCTCAACTGTAAGCAAACAGGATCTAGAATTTCGGGGGAACTACAAGGTGATCATCAGCACTGGTGGTTCAGTGGTAGAATTCTTGGCACACAGATTCAATTCCTGAACAGTGCAGAGTTTAGAGAGGCCAGGTAGTGTAGTAGGTTAGGTGTTGAGCTGCTTCAAGGTCAACTGTTCAAATACAGCACCTTTATGAGAGAAAAATGCCGCATTCTGCTCCGGTAAAGATATACGGCCTTGGAAATGGGGAAGTTTATTCTGTCTTCTGGGGTTAATATGAGTTAGAATCAACTTGAAAGCAGTGGTTTTTGAGTGACAAAATGATGCTTACATTCCTTCAATCTCTGAACACATAATTGCATGATCATTTATATCAGTGGAACTCAACCTTCCTAATGCCGCGACCCTTTAATACAGTTCATGTTGTGGTGACACCCCCCCCAACCATAAAATTATTTTAGTTACTAAAACTAAAATGTGGTGACTAAAATGTGGTGACACCCCCCCCCAACCATAAAATTAATTAGTTACTTCGTAACTAATCTTGCTATTATTATGAATCGCGCAACCCCCATGAAAGGGTTGTTCGACCCCCAAAGGGGTCGCAACCCACAGGTCGAGAACCGCTGATTTATATGCATCATCACTTATCCTGGGAAGAAGGAAACTGCTGCTCAGTGACTGCACAGACCATAGACTGACTGTACTTTAACAAATATTTCCCAAGGGGGTTGCAGGATTTTTTTAATGCTATGACTATTGTACTCCATTAAAAAAAAATCAAAGATGACACCACTCGATTTTTAGACTAAAAATCTTAGAAGTTCTGTCAGTCTTATCCAAAGTCATTTACTGACTTTCCACAGATTATTACTGACTGTGCTCTATCTCCAAAGAACAAGCTTCCAGTGGTGACCATATTAACAGTGATCAATCCTGCATTCCAAAGGTCTCGTGCCAACCTGGGAAAAGTGGTTGCACTGAGGAGTAATACAGACTCTGCATATTGCCTGAATTCATTTCCTAATACTGGCAGAGAATCTGCATTCTTAACTAAATCCATATTATTTCTCTCCCAAGCAAATATTAAAAACACATTGCTTGCTTTTCAGAAGGCTGCAGTTGAGTTTCTGCACTATGTCTTTTTGACAGCGTTTAAGATTTGGAATGTATTGGTATTGTTTGAAAAGATTCATTGCCCTGCTCTATTTTCTCTTCCATAAATTTAATAGATTCCTAGTGAGCTAAATCTTTTTTCCCCCAGATATACGGAGAAATATGTGGTGTACTTTAAAATAGTTTTTCCTCCAAAAAGTGAAGTCTGTTCAATGAGGGATAGAAACTAAAAGAACCAAATTCACTGCCTTCAAGTTGACGCCAACTCAGCAATGCTCTAAGACAGTCGAACTGCACCCGTGGCTTTCCAAGGCTGTCATTTTTGTTTTTCATCATTTTATTGGGGGCTCGTACAACTCATCACAATCCATCCATCCATTGTGTCAAGCACATTCGTACATTTGTTGTCATCATCATTCTCAAAACATTTGCTTTCTACTTGAGCCCTCGATATCAGCTCCTTGTTTTTCCCCTCCCTACGCCCCCCTTCCCTCATGAACCCTTGATAATTTATAAGTTATTATTATTTTATCATGGATTACACTGTCCGACATCTCCCTTCACCCACTTTCCTGTTATCTGTCCCCCAGGGAGG
>NW_022103899.1:12340222-12352291 GCF_000313985.2 Echinops telfairi
GTGAGGAAACCTCAAGGAACCAGAGGAATATTGTGTGTTTCATCTATGCTTTACTGCACCCTGGTTAATTCATCCCTTTCCTGTGGCCCCTCTGTCGGGGGATTGTTCCATTGTCTAGAGATGAGCTTTGGGGTGCTGCTCTGACCCCCCTCGTTCTCTGCAATATGTTTTTGTTTGTTTGTTTGTCTGTTTGTGAAAGGTCTCTGATGCCTGTTACCCAGCCCCAATGACACCTCATGCTCGCACAGGCTGCTGTGCTTCTTCCATGTGGGCTTGTTGTTTCTCTGCTGGATGGGCACTTGTTTCACTTCAAGCCTTTAAGACCCCAGATGCAATGTATTTTAATAGCTGAGCACCATCTGCCTTCTTCACATTTACTTATGTACCCACTTTGTCTTCAGCAATTGTACTGGGAAGGTGGGCATCACAGAATGACAGTTTGTTAGAACAAAGCATCCTTGTAATGAGGGAGGCTATGAGCAGGGGCTTGAAATCCATCCACTACCTCAGTGTGTTGCCATATAAATATATGTACATAGGCCAATACCTCTATTTTTATGGATTAATGTGTTGACATATGGACACACTTATGCTTATACCTCTATCCATAGCTTTGCTTCCTAGATCATTCCTCTGTTTCCTTTTGCCTTCCTGCCCCACCATCATACTTGACCCACTTCTGCCTCATAGTACTTCCTCTCAGCTAGATTACTGTTGCTCCAACACCCCCAGAATCTCTATATCCTCCTTGTTGTTGATTTTAATTCCCTAGTTGTTCCCCTGTCTATGGCATTGTTTGTTCACCAACCCTTCCCCCACCCTCTTTTCCCCCCAAGTACCTCTAAGACCTTGGTCCCATTGCTTGCTCCTCAAGCTTGCTTCCCATGCCTATCTTATGTAGGTTGGCATGCCAACAATGGCACAGACCAAACAAATAGAAAACAAAAGATTGAAAAAAAGAAAAGGAAAAAAAAGAGAGAAAACATACATAATTCCAGATCTGTCAGCTAAACGTTATGACTATCTCTCGCTGGTCCTCGAGGAATTCCAGGAGCTGCCCGCTCCTAGCCTTAAGTCTATTTGGCGGGCTCTTTAAGGGCTTGGTGGCTTGACTTTTCTCCCATTGCTGAACTGTTATGTTCCCTTCTTGATTTGCCCCGCTGTGGCGAGTTTCAGACCGCACTACCTCCCTGCCGTGTGTCTCCAGTATTGTCCTCTGTTGCAGTATGCTCCAGTAAGGGGACATGTCAGGAACTGTTGTCAGCCCTACAGACTTCTCTGTGTCTTAGCAGCTCCATGCAGGGACGTTGTCCTCTGGGCTTGGTGTGCCGATATGGGGTCTAGACTGACCAGCCCTTTTTCCTTCTTGGTTTGCTTCCGTGTGGATGTGACATGCCGGCCCCTCTCCCCAACCTGTAGGTTTAGTGTTGTTCTCTGTCACACAACTTCTAGGGAGGGAATCATCCTAGTCTTGGGCAAATAATATATGTTTGTTTCGGGGTTTTTAAAATCATTTATTGGGGGCTTGTACAACTCTTATCACAATCCCTACATACATCCATTGTGCCAAGCACATTTGTTGCCATCATCATTCTCAAAACTTTTGCTTTCTGCTTGAGCCCTTGGTATCAGCTCCTCATTTTTTCCCCTCCCTCCCCACTTCCCCCTGTCTCATGCGCCCTTGATAATTTATAAATTATTTTATCATATCTTACCCACTCCCTTCACCCACTTTGTTTTCCATCCCCCAGGGAGGAGGTTATATGTAGATCCTTATAATCAGTTCCCCCTTTCCACCCCACCCTCCCGGTATCCTCCCGGTATCGCCACTCTCACCACTGGTCCTGAAAGGGTCATCCGCCCTGGATTCCCTGTGTTTCCAGTTCCTATCTGTACCAATGTACATCGTCTGGTCTAGCCAGATTTGTAAGATAGAATTGGGATCATGATAGTGGGGGGAGAGGAGGGAGCATTTAGGAATTAGAGGAAAGTTGTATGTTTCATCATTGCTACACTGCACCCTGACTGGCTTGTCTCCTCCCCACGACCCTTCTGTAAGGGGATGTCCACTTGCCTACAGATGGGCTTTGGGTCTTCACTCTGATCCCCCACTCATTTACAATGGTATGATTTTTTGTTCTTTGATGCCTGGTACCTGGTCCCTTCTACATCTCATGATCACACAGGCTGGTGTGCTTCTTCCATGTGGGCTTTGTTGCTGCTGAGCTAGATGGCCGCTTATTTACCTTCAAGCCTTTAAGACCCCAGACTCTATATCTTTTGATAGCCGGGCACCATCAGCTTTCTTCACCACATTTGCTTATGCACCCATTTGTCTTCAGCGATCATATTGGGAAGGTGAGCACACAATGATATGATCTTTTGTTCTTTGATGTGTGAGACTTGATGCCTTCAACAAAGAATATATGTTTTTAATACTCAGGAGTTTGAATTAATGTGGGGGGGGAATGAAAACGTCATGAACTGATAATAAACATAAAACAATTTATCAAATTGCCCTCAATGGGCTAAAAGGCAGAAACAAATTGCCTCCTACATTTCTAAAATATTTATATAACTATATATGAGTGTAAACATATACTTATATGTACATTTTAAAATATGTTATCAAGAAATCAGAGATATTAGAACTAACTGCTAGGCACTTAAAATAAGAGTGCCTTGAAGGAATTTTTAGAACTATTTGGGTCCTATTAATTATTAAATTTAGATTTGACTTTTTTGATGTAGTTCAAATCCTGTAAACTTGACAGTCACTTGTAGAAGTAGTTGTAGAGGTGATGGTGGTGATGGTGGTGTAGATGATGATAGCACTTTACCACTAGGAATTACTTTCTGGGTCCCAGGTATCTTACTAAGTTATTTACTTGCTAATTTCATTCAGCTCTCACAACAGCCATGCTAGATACTTTTGTTTATTTTTGTATAAAAGATAAATGAGGCTTGTTATAAATTGAATTGCATCCCCTACCCCCCACCACCACACCACCCCCAGAATATGTGTCCACTTGGTTGGACCATGATTTTCAACAGTATGTATCTCTCCTCCATAAAGTGAAAAGACAATCATAGGGTTAAGGGTGGGATGTAGCACCCTTCATGCCATTACAGCCTTCATTCCTTGTAAGAGGATCTTCCCTGGGATGTGGCCTGCCACACCTCTGATGCTACAAGAGCTAAAAGGAGGAGAACAGCTGAAGAGACCTTCTACCAACAAGAAAGAGGAGTCAGCAAGGAAGTGCATCCTGTCCTTTGGACCTGGGGCCGCTCCCCTGAGAAACTCCTAGAACCAGGGGAAGATGAATGTGAAGACACACAGATATTGAAAGAGGACATGAAAGGTTCTTTTTCCAGACCCAATAGCCATCACCTAGAGCTGGCACACTGATTTGAGCTTCAAGCCTGCTAAACTATGAGAGCATAAATGTCAGTTAAAGCTATCCACTTAGGCGGTTTCTGTTAAAGTAGTACGAGAGAACTAAAACAAGTTTCAAACAGATGAAGAAAATTTCCAAAGATTGCATAGTAACTGTTAGAAGCGGAATTCAAATCTCTTTAGGCCATAAATAGGTTTACTAAGGGCATTATTTTAAGAATAGCTCTTTATTCCGAACTTTAGCTAGTTAACTGTGAGGCTATTGTAAATACCAATATAAAATCAACATCACTGTGATCTAATTACAAGAATATCTGAGTCCATTCAACTACTCACTTCTGGGCAATAGATCTGCAAGAGGAGTGCCTTGAAAGAGGGCACAGCAGACCTCTCTCAAGTCACCCCTGCACCCTGGGACCCAGATGCTTGGGCAGTGTTATCAGGGAACTCACAAAACAAGCAGATTAGCCACAGAATGACTCCATTTGTTCCAGGCCTGGATCTCCTCATTGGTTTCTTCTCAGTTTGACATTATCCTCATAGCAGCTCTTACAACTAGAACATTGTTCTAGTTGTTCATTATTCAGTATTCTGTTAGCTGTGTAAAGTGTTAACTCTATAAAGGAGAACTTGTTGCTACAGAGGGCATTATAGAAGCAGGGATCAGTATTAAAACTAGTCGCAACTAATAATCTATGTAGCAACTAATTCATTCAGTGAAACATGAAAGAAAAAATTAGCCAAATCCCCACAGCTTTGTTTTTTTGTTAAGCATCTCAACCTACTTCTTTTGGCAGTTAGCAGCCTAGTGTGTAGTAGACCCCTATGGTCCCAGGGTTCGTTCAACCTACCTCTTTTATTTCAACAAAGACTTGTGTAGCTGTTAGTTGCCAAACACGGTACTAGGTACTAGTGAAATTGACTCAATGTCAATGGTTTGGAAGATAACAGAAATTAATTTAAAATTAATTATTAGGAAAAGCAGAACAGTATATGTTTGGCTTTAATCCAGTGAAATGAAGAAATGCATGCTTGCTATGAAAGCACCTGAGAGAAGGATCAAACACAAACCTGGAAGATAAAGATAACAACTTAGAGGTAAAAAGACTTGCTTAAATTTAAAGGACAAGTTAAATTTTACCAAATGGGCAAGTGGAAAGTGAGTGTTTTTAATTGTCTTTGAAGAGGTACAGAAGTATAAAGCAGTGTGGATCATCTGATGGACTTAAAACTACCTCGGTATAGTGTATAGTTGGACCAGCAATACAGAAGTGGTGAGAGAGTTTGGACTTCATGGTTGAAGAGGTTCTACACAGAAGGAAACCCTAAGATTTGGAATCTTAAAAATCCAAAAGCCAAATTAAAGACTTCCATATCCTTTCCAAAATGATCAAAATATTGTTTTTCACTAAGACTTCTTTTGGCAGTTAGCAGCCTAGTGTGTAGTAGACCCTGCTTCAGTGAATCTGCTATTTCTGGCCTCCAGACAAGGCTGGAAAGTGAGCCTCCAAAGTCCTTAGGAGGCATAATCAGATGGAATAGAGACTGCAGGGGCTCAGTCCTGAGATGGTTGGAGAAAAGACCCACACAGTGAAGAGGCTCCTGCTTCTTAAAATAATCCAATGACAAAAATGTCACTACTGCTTACTCAGTCCTCATTGTTCCTATAAAGGGTGGCCCATTTCATGAGCCCCAAGCTCATTTTGGACCATCTAAAATAGCCAGATTTTGATCCCCAAGAAGTTCATTTTCTATGTAGTTTATATAGCCCAGGCTATGCCCCAACTTTCTCCACCTCTTAATAAATTACTCAGTGGGATGGTATGTTAGTCCAGGTAGACTAGAGAAACAAATTCATGGACACTCCTATGTGTATAAGAAAAAGCTTTATATACAAGAGCAGTTGAATATTGAGAAAACATCCCAATCCAGTTCAGATCAAGTCCATAAGTCCGATATTAGCCCTTATGTCTGATAGCAATGTATAAAGTCCTCTTCAGACTCATGAAATACATGCAATGATGCTGAATGCAGGAAGATCACAGGCGAGTGGGTGGGAATTCTTTTGCATCCAGTGGCATTGTAAGCATCTCAGCACTGGCAGGGGTCTCCATGTGTTCCTTCAGCTCTAAAACTCTGACTGCCTCAGAGTAGCTTCATGTGGCTTCTCCTCCAAAAATTTCTCTCAGGGAGTGAGCAGAGAGAGAGAGTGTGTCTCCCACATCCAAGGAGGAAATACAAGAGTTCCCAGAATCCTCAGGAGAAGGCCATGCCCACACAGGCCTCATTGGCTATGACCCGATTGACAGACTAAACTTTACCCCTTCACTCTTAATCCTCTCAAGTCCCAAACTGACACCAGATTATGTAAGTACCACACATGGTTAATTTTATGTATATCTTGGCTAGGATATGGCGCTTGGTTAATTAAACACTAGTCTACATGTTGCTATGAAGCTACTTAAAGATGATTAACATACACAATCTGTTGACTTCAAGTAAAGCAGATTATCCCTTATAATGTGGATGAGTCTCATCCCATCAATTAAAGGCCTTAAGAGCACAAAACCTGTGGTTCCCCAAAGGGAGAAAATTCTGCCCCAAGTAGGTAACATTGCTGTCCTCCATAAGTTTCCTATCTGCCTAGCTTACAGATTTCAAGTTCAAGACTGCTGGAGTTTCCAACCTTCCACCTGACCTACACACTCTGAGCTTTTTGGTTCTACCAAAATCTCTCTATGTCTCTGTCTCTGTTGGTTCTGTTTCTCTGGAGAAATGCTAACAAACATACTCAGTAATAGCTTCCAGGCATAACTTTTACTAATATGGTCTGAGCCTAATACATTATTTATAAGACATTAGCCAGTCCATAGAGCATAAATTTATTTTAACTACCTTAGCCAAATGTTCTTACATTTATTGATTTAAACTCACTGTTAGCAGGTCAATTCAAATGCACAGCGACCCTACAGGACATGATAGGACGCCTGTGATTTCTCAAGACAGTAACTAACTCTTTATAGGAGTGGAAAGACTCTTCCTCCCAGGGAGAGCAGCCGGTTTGAACTGCTGACTGTGCTTAGCAACCAACGTGTAGCTACTACTCCTGTATTTGTTGATTTTGATACACAGAAAAAACCATAATTAATTTTTCTAATTAACTTGGTGAAAGAAAAAATGGAAAGAATATAGTTACATGTGTCAAGTATTAATGTACACAAAGCAGTCTTGAATATTTCATATATATAACATGAAACTGGAAGAGAATCAGATTCCAAAGTTCACTCAATTTCAAATTAAGTTTGACCCGCTATCTAGGTCTTTCAATGATTTCCTGAGATTGTAGTTCTGAAAAATAGCGAAATAACACACTAAAGAATTTTTCCCCAAACAGTTTTATTGGCACATAATTTACTTATCATACTATTCAATAGTTTAATCATTGAATCATATCAAGGAGACTTGTACAATCATTACCACATCATTTTTAGAGCACACCCTCCCCCCCATCGTTAAATCACCTTTAAAATGAGTTGTGTAATCACAATCTATTCTAGTGCTTCCTCCCCCTCCAGCCTTCATTATATGCTTCAGAAATACCCTGTCACCCCCACCCCCACCCCACCCCCTGTATTCCCCATATCCCTTTGTATCCATTATTATCATTATACATCCACTCCTCCCGTGCTTCACAGCTGGCATACCCAACAGAAAGCAATTATGGTAAAAACAAGAGTGCACTAAGGTGGTGAGAGTAAAATCTTAATAGTATAAAGACAAAAGTACAAATAAGGCATAAGAAGGAAAAAATCCATCAACATACAAAAGGCCAGGGAAGGAATTTCTGTCACAGAACCAGTAAGAGATACTTGCACCCAGAACAAATTTAGGTCACATCTATAGGGAGGTCACCTGGCCAAGAATTGAATTCGATCCAGCATAAGACATTCTAAACTGTAATAGTTCCCATTGAATTGGACTGCATAGTATAAGGGTGTTTTGGAGTCCCACATTTTCACATAAATCTGTTTTCTCCCTTCACTTCGGGCTTCCAAGATTATATGCTAATCATGAACTGGTAGAGGTGGTTCACCCCGTAGCTAAGTAAAGAAAATGAGTAAGTGTACAAAGTAGGTACAGTTCCTTGATTTTTAGGGCCCATTGCAATTGTCTCATGTCTGAGCACAGTCAGAGCAAGCCTAGACACGCCATACAAGTAGGGCACTAAGATAGTATTGTAAAATGAACCCATAGCTGCCCAGAGTGGATTACAGGGTATAGATAGTGGATGCACAAGGGCCCCTTCGGCTTTAGTAAAAATCCATAGCCTGTGTGTCATTTCTCCCATCTCTCCAGCTGGGCTGTCTTGTTTGCAAAAACGTATATTGGAGGGCGTGGCTGTTTGAACTTGCATAAAGTTTTTCTTATAATCTTCTGACTGTATGATACAACATCATAAACAACTTTGTTGCAAGAATGTAAAGCATGAGGGGGAGGTGGGGGGAAGGGAAGAGGTGTTAACAAACCCAGGGACAAGGGAACAACAAGCAACCAAAATTGGTGGTGAGATGGGTGTGGGAGGCCTGGTAGGGCATGATCAAGGGGAATGTAACAAAGAGGAAGTGCTGAAACCCTCGTGGGGACTGAGCATGATAGTGGGACAGGAGGAAAATCAAGGGAAATAGAGGAAAGAGCTGGGAGGCAAAGGGCATTTATAGAGGTCTAAATAAAGACATGTACATATGCAAATATATTTATATGAGGATGGGGAAACAGATCTATGTGCCTATAATTATAGGTTTAGTATTAAGGTAGCAGAAGGGCATTGGGTCTCCAATCAAGTACTCCCTCAAAGCAAGAATACTTTCTTCTATTAAATTGGCATTTTCTGATGCTCACCTTCCCAACGCAACCGCTGAAGACAAAGCGGGTGAATAAGCAAATGTGGTGAAGAAAGCAGATGGTGCCCGGCTATCAAAAGATATAGGTCTGGGGTCTTAAAATCTGGAAGGTAAACAAACGGCCATCTAGCTCAGAAGCAACAAAGCCCACATGGAAGAAAACATCAGCCTGTGTAATCATGAGGTGTCGAAGGGATCACTGAAGACAAATGGGTGCATAAGCAAATGTGGTGAAGAAAGCTGATGGTGCCCAGCTATCAAAAAGTATAGCATCTGGGGTCTTAAAGGCTTGAAGGTAATGAAGCGGCCATCAAGCTCAGAAGCAACAAAGCCCACATGGAAGAAACACACCAGCCTATGCAATCACGAGTGTTGAAGGGATCAGGTATAAGGCATCATCAGGACAAAAAATATTACCATAGTGAATGATGGGGGGAGTGTGGAGTGGAGACCCAAAGCCCATTAGTAGGCCACTGGAGATCCCCTTGCAGAGGGGTCTCGGGGAGGAGACGATCCAGTCAGGGTGTGATGTAGCAACGATGAAAAATACAACTTTGCTCTAGTTCCTAAATGTTTCCTCCCCGCTCCCACTACCATGACTCGAATTCTACCTTGCAAGTCTGGCTAGACCAGAGGATGGACACTGGTACAGATAGGAACTGGAAATACAGGGAACCCAGGGTGGATGATCCCTTCAGGACCAGTGGCAATACTGGGAGGGTAGAGGGACAGTGCGTTGGAAAGAGGGAACCGATTACAAGGAACTATATGTGGCCTCCTCCCTGGGGGATGGACAACCGGAAAGTGGGTGAAGGGAGACGTCGGACAGGCAAGATATGAAAAAATAATAATTTATAAATGATCAAGGGCTCATGAGGGTGGGGAGAGCGGGGAGGGAGGAGAAAAATGAGGAGCTAATGCCGGGGGCTTAAGTGGAAAGGAAATGTTTTGAGAATGATGAGGGCAATGAATGTACAAATGTGCTTTACACAATTGATGTATGTATGGATTGTGATAAGAGTTGTATGAGCCCCTAATAAAATGATTAGAAGGGAAAAAAAAGAATGTAAAGCATGATAACACAAGAGTGGCCTCAAGTGGAAATTGGCGAGTACGGCTAATTCCCTAGAGAAGAAGGGGAAAAAAAACGATGTAGATTAAATTGAACCATTGGCACAGTACAAAATGTTGAGTAAGTAAGAGCATTTTTAGTAACAAATCAAGTAAACATTGAATTTAAAAGGAAAAATCATCAAGCTCAAGTATGAGAAGGCCAACAACAAACCTTGGGAAGGCAGCAGTCCCAAAAAAGCCCAAGCCTGTCGACTTTTCAAATACACTTGTATTCCTAAGGTACTGGACATTTTCCTTTTCAGGTCTAAGAACCTCCATATGGACAATGTCAAGCATTTGGCCTTGATCAAAAAATAGCAATAAAATAATGAAGATGCAAGATGCATTACTTTAGAAAATCTGTAAAGGATTATATGTAGGTCAATTATGTAAGCAGGAAAGAGTATTCTGCCCTGTCCGGTCTCTGCTGTGTGAAGAAGGTCAGTTTCCTGTCTGCTGTGTGCCAGGATAGAGTTCATCCGACACACTTTTGCATTGCCTGGGAGCCCACAGCAGCAGAGGGGCCCCGCAAGGATTCCTAGAGCACACCATGCTGTCTTTGTACACAGTACCCAGCCCGGCTCAAAGCACACACAGGCACTTCATAAATAATGGTGACTCAAATGAATGGAGGTTTCAAATGAAACCTGTGGGGGTTGTTTTTTGTTTTTTTCTGTAGCTAAAACTTTATCTTGAGAAAAGTATCAAATGATCTTTCTTCAAATGGTTTCTAGTGGGATTACTTTAAACCACAATGTTAAAGAGAATAGTCATAATTTCTAAGACAGACACCATGTCCAGATTCTTTATTCAAAAGCAAGTTTTGGAGAGGTCTTAAATTTCCCCTTACCCTAGCCAATAAATGTCATTGCAGTCTGGTAAGAACAGATGAGGCAATACATTTTCTTTATAGTTCATTAATACCCTTCCCTTCCAAATAATAGGTTCCAGGAGCTAGGCGGGATATTGTCACTATCTCCCATAGCAGTTTGTCCTTATGTAATTCATTAAAAGTGCTGGCAAAAAAGTTTTTCCTCATACATTTACAAAAGCTTAAATTCCGAGGGGGGGGCCTCAATTGTAAAATATAAGCTATACATCATCACCTTTGCAGACAAGAAAGGAACACTTTTCTATGTAGTTTCTGGCTTCACTCACTGACTCAGCAAATAGAATGTATTTGGTTTAGAAAGAATTAGAAAGACCAAACCCAGCATGGCACAAATGGCAAGAGAATATGTTTTGTAGCAACACAGCCTTAGTCACATTCTGGCTCTTTTCATAGATGAATGACCTTAACCTTCGAACATTCCCTATCTGTGTACAGTAGGAATTTTCATTTGCCCTGTAAATGTGGTGTTTCAAAGAAGAAAATGTGTATAAAGAATTTAATCTCCATCACCCCTCTTTTATTTCTATATATTCTGCAACATAATAGCACTTCCAGGAGAAAATAACACGCCATGCCTATGCTCGTTTTGGCTAGTGACAGGCCCACACCATCAACCCCCTGCTGTGAGTGCATTTCTACTCCGTTATCACTTGTTGCTGCTGCTGCTAGATGCCATCGTGTCAGTTCTGAAACAAATGTGCCCACTAGACAGTCAAGGGGAGAACTATAACTTACTGTTAATTTTAAAGAGTACTGACTTTGTTCCAGGCAAAATTTTCAGGGTTTTTCTATATAATTCACTTAGTCCTCACACAGTCTCATAAATTCGTTTTTTTGGATTGGTCTACCCTCAGTTTGGGTTGTATTTAAAACCACGAAGTTGGATGAGATCACTCAGGAAGTAAGTGTAGTCATAGAATAGAAGGCCAAACACTGAACCCAGTGCACTCCAATGTATAACATTCTTAGAGAGATGAAGAGATGCCAACAAAGGAAGTTAAGAAAAAGAAGCCCTTTTATCGAGGTGGACAACATTAGAAGTTGATGTCCTAGAAGCCAAGTGAAACATGTGTGCCAAGAAAGATAAAATAAGCACTGTTGCAAAGCTGTTGCTACTTTTCTACCCTGTTAACCTTCAGAACCCTGGTTGCACAGTGGTGACTCATTGAGCTGTTAACTGCAAGGCTGGCTGTTCCAAATCTCCAGCTCCTCTCTGAAAAAGAGATGAGGATTTTTACTCCCATCGAGTTATTGTCTTGGAGACCCACAGGGGCAATTCTACCCTATCCTAGACTACGAGTATATGATCCCATCCTATACTATGAGTATACTATCCCATCCTATCCTATGAGTATACTATCCTATCCTATACTATGAGTATACTATCCTATCCTATACTATGAGTATACTATCCCATCCTATGCCATGCTATGAGTTGGAATCAACTCGATGGCAGTGGGTTTGTTTTGATTTTTTTGGTTTAACGAACTGTTAAGTGCTGACCACTAACGGAATGGATAACCGTTTGAACCCACCCAGAGGCACCGCAGAAAGCAGGTCTAGTGATCAGTTTCCAAAAGACTTGACATCTCTTTTGGGAAATTCTCCTCTGCACATATGGGGTTGCCGTGAGGCGGAATTAATTTAATAGCAACTAACAACACAACAACCATCTTTTTTTTTTTAATCAATTTATTGGGGCTCATACAATTCATCACAATACATAGATCAATTGCGTAAAGCACATCTATACATTTGTTGCCCTC
>NW_022103899.1:12359007-12360311 GCF_000313985.2 Echinops telfairi
TAACATATAAATATATGTACATAGATCTATTTCACTATCATCAGATATAAATATATTTACATATGTACATGCTTGCATTTAGATCTCTATAAATATCCTTTGCCTCCTAGTTCTTTCCTCTATTTCTTTTGAATTTCCTCTTGGATATCCCCTTACAGAAGAGTCACAAGGAAGAGATGAGCCAGTCAGAGTGCAGTATAGCACCAATGAAACATACAGCTTTCCTCTAGTTCTTTAATGGTTCCTCTCCCCTGCCCCCCACTATCATGACCTCAATTCTACCTTACAAATCTGATTAAACCAGAGCATGTACACTGATACAGACAGAGCTCTAAACACAGGAAATCCAGGACAGATAAACCCCTCAGGACCAATAATGAGAATAGAGATACCAGTAGGGTAAGGGGAAGGTGCAGGGAGAAAGGGGGAATTGATCACAATGATCTACATATAACCCCTTCCTAGGGTAATGGACAACAGAAAAGTGGGTGAAGGATATATGGGAGAATTTTTAAAATAAATTATCAAGGGTTCATGAGTGAGGGAGGGAGTGGAGGGAAATGAGGAGCCTGATATCAAGGGCTCAAGTTAAAAGAAAATGTTTTGCCCACCAGGCCTTGAGGACGATGACCCCAATTAGAGCAGCCAGTCCACAGAGAGGACCACATGGCCAGCCCCACTATGAGACATAACGCCCCTCACTGACCCATGGCCCTGCGGGGGACGCACCAGAGACACAGTGTGGGAATTGCGCCTGATCAGATCCCGCCACACCAAGGCAAAGCACTGGGGGAGTGCAGCGGAACAGCAAGGGAATGAAGCGGCAAGGTCCCCAGGGAATGGTGAAGGTGACCTTGGGGCCAGGGCATGGTGCCCCAACAGACTGGACTGGAAAACACCCCTAACGGCCAACAAACGATTCTTGAACTAACTACAAGCTTTTCTTTCTTGTGTTTTGATTTGTTCTTTGTCAGTGGTTTGTTGTTGTTGTCGTTTTGTTGTATATTGTTGCTTGCTTTTGCTCTGTCTTGTTTTTGTGTATGTTATTATCTCTGCAAATCTGTCTAAATAAGATAGGCTGGATGAACAATCTGGAGGAGAAAACAATGGGACTGACAGTTCCCGGGGGACATCGGAGAGGGTGAGGTGGGGAGAAAGGAAGTGGTGCTAACAAACCCAGGGACAAGGGAACAAGTGATCCAAATTGGTGGTGAGGTGGGTGTGGGAGGCCTGGTAGGCATGATCAAGGGTAATGTAACAGAGGAATTGCTGAAACCCTGGTGGGGACTGAGCATGATAGTGGG
>NW_022103899.1:12361302-12371779 GCF_000313985.2 Echinops telfairi
CATGAGGGAGGGGGGAGCCGGGAGGGAGGGGAAAAATGAGGACCTAATGCCGGAGGCTTAAGTGGAGAGCAAATGTTTTGAGAATGATGAGGGCAATAAATGTACAAATGTGCTTTACACAATTGATGTATGTATGGATTGTGATAAGAGTTTTATGAGCCCCTAATAAAACGATTAGAAAAAGAAGAAAGAAAGAAAATGTTTTGAGAATGATGATGGCAACATATGTACAAATGTGCTTGACACAATGGATGGATGGATGGAATTGTGATAAGAGTTGTAAGAGCCCCCAATAAAATGGTTTATAATTTTTTTTAAAGCTGGAGGCATATTCAAAGAAGTGATTAAAGTGATGCATGGATATTGATTAGCTGACACCCTGCTTGTTTATATCTCACCAAAAGTTAAAAAGCTCCTTTTATCATCAGTGAAACCCCTTCATGCAAAAAAACCCTGTGGAATTTGTTCTGAGCCCAGATGAGAGCAAGGTGGACTTGAAACACATAATCTCTCAAGCAGCGTGATGATGAAAGGAGAAAGGGCTGCCAAGAAAATGACACAAATACTTAATGCAAATCAGGAAAGTTGTGCAACTTTCTTGAAAATAGTCTTTCTTTTTTCCTGCTATAATTAGCTTAGTGGCTCAGGATTGACTCTCATCCTGACTGAAAAGCAGCTTAGAGCTGTTTCATACTATTATTTTCAGGAGTCTAGAGTTACACTGCCGCTGGCTGCATATCTTAAGTATTTCTTGTTCAATGGCCACAAAATTACTTCCATACTCTCACTAGTGTCTCTTTGTCAAAAAAAAAAAAAAGGCAGCTTTGGTCATTTTTGCCTTTTTAGAGCTCCATCAGAATGTCTCTGTATTCCTGTAACTTCAGCGCATATCTCATGTCCCTCATGAGGACCTATGTCTCCAAATGCATCGTAAGGGATTCTGCTGGAGAAGGAAGGAAAAATCATTTTTACGAGGAGCCAAGGCATTTGCCAGTCATACAAATGAGTGAGTGGAGTGTCATCCTGAGGAATCCGGTCTCTGGAGCCAGACTGCCTGGGATCCGCTCTCACTTCCCTTCAACACTTAGTAGCTGACATCCCTGGAAATGTCTGTTGGTTTTTCTCATTTGCAAAATGGGATAAAAAGGAGCGGGTGTGAACATTAAATAAACCAATATGAACAGGGCCCAGAAGAGTATCTGACACAATGGCACTCCACATGATACCTTGCAATTAAATAGCACATGGAAGATGCCAGTCTCCTCTTAAGCCCTATCCTTGGTATGTGCCATGCCATATTTTTGTGTACCCCTGTTCTTGTTCTTGTTCCCCTCCCTTTTCTCAACTAACCCTGGACTTAATCCTACAAAAGACAACCTATAATTTGTGTTCTCTAATGGATAGCTCTTTGGAGAGAAGGAAGGCAGAGATTCTCTGAAAGGATGGGTCTATGGACTTGGCCGTGTGTTCATCGGGTGGTTGTTAAAAAGAAAGTTAAAAAGAAACTCACTGCCATTGAGTCCATGCCAACTCAGGGTAGCCCTCTGGGACAGGATGGAATCTCCTATGTGAGTTTTCTGAGAGTCAGTTTTTAAAAAAAATCATTTTATTGGGTGCTCGTACAATTTTTATCATAATCCATATATACATCCATTGTGTCAAGCACATTTGTACATTTGTTGCCCTCATCATTCTCAAAACATTTGCTTTCTACTTGACCCCTTGGTATCAGTTCATTTTTTTTCCCTCCCTCTCTATTCCCTCCTCACTCATGAACCCTTTATAATTTATAAATTATTATTGTTTTATCATATCTTACACTATCCAATGTCTCTCTTCACCCACTTTTCTGTTGCCCATCCCCCAGGGAGGCTCAGAAGCAACAAAGCCCACATGGAAGAAGCACACCAGCCTGTGTGACCATGAGGTGTTGAAGGGATCAGGTATCAGACATCAAAGAAAAAAAAATCATATCATTGTGTGCTCACCTTCCCCATATGAACGCTGAAGACAAATGTGTGCATAAGCAAGTGGGATGAAGAAGGCTGATGGTGCCCGGCTATTGAGAGATATAGCATCTGGGTCTTAAAGGCTTGAGACTGATTTTTTTACGGGAGTAGAAAACCCCTGCTGACCTCATGGAACCACTACACTACCAGGGCTTCTTTGTTGTTAAAGTTAGGTAACAAGTTGAGTTAATATGTGTGAAAGTCTTCAAACAGTGACTGATTATCTGGGAGGAGAAAAAGATGGGGGAAGAAAGTAGTCAGAAATCTGAGAAAGAACTATTTCCTGTTGCCCAAATCATCACCAAATCTTATCTATTTTTTTCCCTTTGATTATATTGGAAATGGGTCCTCTTACCTCCAAGTTTTCTAAAAAAAATTCTCCCTTCTGCTGCCCAGACCTTTGTGAATGCTTTTGTTCTGCGAATGCCTTTGTTTGTCTCAAAGGCTCTGATCATACCCAATCCACCTCCCCACCCTTTCACTTTTTAAATCCTGCCTGGCCTTCAGGCCTCAGTGGAAGCCTTGGTTCTTCCTGGGAGAAGGTTTTTTGCATTTATTCATCAAGTCTTCAGTGCTTTGTTACGTATATGGTTTCAGAGAAATTAGAAAACAGTGAACTTCATCTGTAGTCATGCGAATGATTATTCACTTTGTCTATGCACATATTATCTGGCACATGGTAGGAGTCTCTATTTATTAAATAATAAATGAATACTGCCACAAAATCTCACATTTAGGACATTTTTTTCTTTCCTCTGTAACTCCCTCGCTGCTGATGGTTGGACAAGAACTTCAAGAGGTACCAGAGAGAAAAAAATCTAGTGGAAAATGCCAAAAAAAAAAAAAAAAGTGGGAAGGAGGGAGTTTAAAACTCATTTTAAAGAGTAGAATGCAAGAGTCTGAAATGTTCCTAGAGGTGATCTAACTCAATCTCTTTGGTATGAACAACACTAGAAAATGCATCACTTCTAAGCTGTATGAGGACTTTAGTCAATCACCTTTAAGACAATAGCTGCCTAGATTTAAAAAAATGAGTTTCAAACTATCATAGTTCAAATGTGACTCATGAACATCTGCTTTCTTTAAATATCATTCACAGACTAAAACCACTTACAAAAATAGAGGGATCTCAATTTAACACGTGGTAAAAGACGAACCTTTCATACCACTTTTTTTAACACTCGTTTTTAATGTCTCATGATTTTATCACAAGCCTTTTGTCTGTTATGATCATTTGAAGGGATCTATTGAATCATAGCTGCAATATTACTTCTGAAGGATATAGTCAACTACTATCTATTTTCAGTGGAAAGCTACCACACTATAATATTGATCTCTCAGGTAGTCCAAATATTATAGGATAAAAAAAAAAACCTTGTAGAATGAGGGAAGAAAACCTGTTTAAGAGTATTCCCTAGTACTTTCTCCTTTATTTCCCCCTGACAAATGGATCTTTGCCCTGAAGGTACCTCCTTACTGGCCAGAGTTATCCATGAGCCGTCTTCAATAGCATGGGCCATGTCCTACATTTCAGACATTATTTACCACATCCATATATTTCACTCCCTCCAGGTTCTTATACCACTCAGTTAAGAAAAATCACAAAAATATTAGTCAAAATCCCTAACAATGGTTAATATGTGAATAGGCTAATATTTTATCTCAACATGCTAACAACCCTCACCCAGTTAAAATCCATGTTCTCAGAAAGTCCCTCACGAATCACGAATGTGGGGGGATTTCAATCATGACATCAGTGTAACTGAGCTAGTCTCTCCTTGTTCTTTAAATGACACTCAGTTGAGTTTCCTGTAATTGACTTGAGACAAGGTTGACCTTGAAAGCCAACCAACCAAATTACTGTCAGAAAAAGAGCCGAAGAACCCACATAGGCAGGAAAGTTCTGTGCAAATGAGAAGGTGTTTTCTCCACCAGCCTAAATCCACTGCCATCTAGTTGATTCCCTCTTACCATGAACCTACAGGCCTAGAACTGCTCCTTAGCGTAGCCCAGGCTGTACATCTTCACAGGAGCAGACAGCCTCATCTTTCTCCTGCGGAGTAGTTGATGAGTTTGTACTGTCAATCTTGCAGTTAGCCGTCTCATGCTTAACCGACTGCACCACCATCACTCCATTTCCTACAATAGACACCTTCAAAATAAGCTGAAACACGAAAGACTGACAAAGACATAGATATTGATCAAAGGATTAGTGTCCAGCCTGTATCAAGAATTTCTACAAATTAAGAAGACACAATCTAATAGAAAACAAGCAAATGTTATAAATAGAAAACTCACAAGAAATGACTTCCAATGATCTCAAATCACTAAAAGATGCTCAGCCTCTTTTCTAACCAGGAAAATGAAAATTGAAAAAGCAACAAGGTATTATTTTTCACCTACCAGATTGGCAAATATTTGAAAGTGTGATATTGCCAAGACTTTGAACAGGTAGCAAAGAAATCGTGGACTACAGAGTGGACTCGATGGCAGTTTTAGTTTTTTATTATGCAAAGCAGTATTGTTATTTATAACTATAACATTTAAAATTCCCTCTTTATGGAAGCAATTTTTATCTTCCTTTTTGCCCTAGAAAATATCTCACATGTGCACAATAAAGCATCTGCAAGAGTGACCACTGCAACGTCATTTGCGTGTCAAAATATTGGATGTCACTTCGATGCTGTCTTACTCCTCAAACGGAAACCAATAGGTGCTAGCCACCTCACATTCCACAGAGATCCACTAATCACCCTCCAACTGCAGTATCTAAAGATACCAGAAATTACAGCCATCATGTTTGGGCTATGAAGGAACCGGTCTATGCATACAAGCTAACAAGCAGAAAAAAATCTGTTTCTTTAAGCAAAATATCATGAAGCCTAGCAACACTAATCTTTGGAGCAGTTCTAACTCAGAATTTCTTTTTTTTTTTAATTACTCATTGCTATTATTTGATGTATTTTTAACTAAAACTTCTTACCGTCCTTACCCAATCATCTACTAGCCTGTGCAGCCTGAAAACTTCTTCAGAGACATCAGTATCCCATTCCTAGGCTTCTTCTCCACCTTAATTCTATCTCCTTCCCCAACGGCATTCAGCGTTAGTTACTCTCACTTACCACTAAGATCCAGGGTATCCAGTAGAAACTCAATTTGCTCCATTTCAATGTCCCTTGCTTATTTTACTCAGCCTATCTTTAATTTACTTTTGCTTCCCAGAAAGACGAGTCTGTTCTTGGAAGGCTACCCACTCAACCCGGTTCCTCTTCCCATTCTCCCCTGCCTCCTTTAGGGTTTCATTTCTTTAAGCAACTTCTTGATAATGTTTTCATTTTTTTCTCCCTGTTTGAGTTTCTACAAACATTCTCCACCCTTATAAAGACCTCTCTCTTGCGCTTCTCACCCTCTTGGTTACTGCCTGATGTTTTTCTTCTTAGAAAACATCTATAAAAAGGAGGCTACCATCATAATTTTCTGTTTTTCCTGCCGCCCACTCACTCTTCAATTCCTTGTAATCTGTATCCCACTGTTGGCTCTTTTTCTACAACTGTTCTCTCAAACGTCAAAGTTACGCCATCACTGGCCAAACCTACCATTTTTCTCAAGTCTTTGTGTGAGAATGGTACATAAAGGACCGAGAAAACTATTGACTACCCCTCCATATGTTTCTCTACTTCCGAGTAGCCGGTCTCTTCCTATCCATCTTCTCTGGCACTTTTTCTTCAGTCTGTGAACAAACCCCTCATCGAGTTCATCAGTCCTCTTTTCTCTCTACTTCCCTTAAGATTCTCATGTGTTACCTCTGTATTTATGCTAAAATCCATATTTTAAGACCTAAAACTAATAATCTTGTGCACTTAGCAAAATTCTCTCCAGAAAGTTTCAATAATATTAAAAATATCTACCTATTGATCAATCGAACCACTCATATCTCTCTATCTACCTACATATCCATCTAACTATCTATGTTGTCTAAATGAAAATGATATGGTACTGAAGAGATTTTTTCCCCTAAATCATTTTATTAGGATATAATCCAGAATAGTAATTCAAAAGTTCAGTCATATCAGGCAGTGCTGTACAAACACTGCCACAATCATTTTTCGGTACATTTTCTTCCGTATTGCCCTCCTTCATTTTGGCTCTCCATTACCCACTCCACCCCCCACCATACCTACCCCTGCATGGATCCCTTATTTTATTATTATTTTTATAGATTCACCCAACCTGAGTTTCATATACTGAAAAACCTAGAAAAATATGTAACAGAGAGTCAAGAACACTGCCAACAATAACAAAATGCAACACAGATAAGCCCCGATCCAGAACAAAAGAAAGAAATAAACAAATGATCCCAGAAAAGATTAAAACCAGATCAAGCTCAAAGTGTACCCCAAGGAAGAGCAAATGACAAGGTTTTAACCATTCAAGTCAGATGTTATCATTTAAATCCAATACTCTGTTTGGTAATCAGGCTGTTCCCATCTCTTACATATGGTGAGAGGGAATCACCGGAGGCTTATTCCCTGTGTAGATCCTGGGATTGGATTTGGGGCTGGCATCCATAGCTTCTGCAAACCAGAATTTCACAATTCAAACTCTGATACCATTCCCTTCTTTGGATTTGTATTATATCTTTTCCACTTCATCAATCACAGATATCAGTGTGCTTCTTCCATGTAGAATTAGTTGGCATCTCACTTAGATGCCTACAAGTTTGAAAACAAGCCTTTAAGGCCTCGGTCACTATTCTTTCTGATAGTTGGACACCATCCGATTTCTTCATCATGAAAAGATTCTTTAAATAGCCCAAATGAATGCAAAGGAGACAATGAAGTACCACATAAAGCAATGGTAGTAGTAAGAGTCCTACTGGTGATTATGATGATGACAAACCAAACCCAAGCCCAAAATACACATACAAGAAGACTTTTTAAAGTTCATGGAAAAGGAGAATGAAAATGGAACAAAGACAGCCTGTTCACCACATGGTGTTGGACAAACTGGATTTCCATATGCAGAAGAATGAACAAGACCCACATCTCTCCCCACACACAATAATGAACTTAAGATGGATTAAAGACCCAAATGTAATCCCCAGAGCTTTCCATATCATCAGTGAGAAAACTGGAACAAACTTAAGGGCACTATTTCAAGGCATAGAGACCCTACCAAGTTAATAAAGGAGGCACACACAGCGGAAAACAAAATAGATGACTAGGACATGCTGAAATTACACCGTTAGGTACATCAAAAGACTTCATCAAAAGAGTAAAACAAGAGCCCACACATTGGCAAAAAATGTTTGCCAATGATACATCACACAAGTGTCTAATCCCCCAAATCTACAGAACCCTACAAAAGCTCAATAAAAAAATAACAAATGACCCAAATTGGGAAGTGGGAAAAAGTCATGGACAGTCCACCAAAAATGAAATGCAAATGGATGGCTAACAAACCCATGAAAAATGCTCATGATCACCAGCCATCTGGAAGAGGCAAATTAAAACCACCTTATCCCCACAACACTAGCCCAATTCAAAAAGCAGGAAACAGCAAATGCTGGAGAGGTTGCGGAGAGAATGGAATGTGTATACACTGTTTGTAGACTTGTAAATACATACAACCAATATAGAAAATTATAGGGTGACACTTGGAGCAACTGGGGACTGAAATCCCATATGATGTAGCAATACCACTATTGGGCATATACACAAATGGATGTATTCTTTTCCATGTTTATAGCACAACACAAATGGATGTATTCTTTTCCATGTTTATAGCAGCACAGTTCACAATGGCAAGAAACTTGAAACAGCCCAAATCCACAGGAATGAGAGGAGACCCTCACTGGAACATCAAGTTCAGAGCATGGGAGGGGAGCATCGACATCTCAGAGGAGGCACTGGTATTTCTGCTTGTGGGTATGGTGGGTAATATAGAGGAGCCACCTCCCATAGTGAAGGGATGCTCAACAATAATTTTAGGAAACCAAAGAGGAGCATAAACCTAGTTCTATGGTCTTGGGTAGGCACCATGAATTTGTTTCTACCCAATCCTTGCTGAGCTATGTCATGGATGAAGCACTATGATGACCTAAATGCTGACCTTATGGGGAACATGGCATCACCCAAGAGCCAGACCAGAAGGACTCTATGTCGAAGCCCAACTGAACAAACTGGACCCTACCTGTACTCTTGGACTTAGGACTGAAAGAGCCTGATGGGAGAGGAAGCAAAGGATGGCTACCCCAAGACTGTGAAAATGACAGTTGTTGGACCATGGGTGGGACCCCTGGCTCAGTGGATGTCCGATGAAAGAAGACCCAGAACCACCATAAATTTAATACTTCCCTCAATGTTCCTCTTGCATTAATATGACAGATATTAACCCTACAGGCAAGGATCCCCCAGGTTCAATGTAAACAGAGCTCAATCGAATAAGAAATCAATCTGTATAAAGCAACAGCTCATGGATTACAGCTTGCAATTGGACTATACCAGCATAAATTCCTCATATCAACAGTACCTTAAATTCTATGCCATTACTATCAATTACTATAGCATCTGGGGTCTTAAAATTTTGAAGTTAAACAAGCAGTCATCTAGCAGAGAAGCAACAAGCCCACATGAAAGAAGCACACAAGCCTGGGCAATCATGAGGTGTTGACAGGATCAGGTAATAGAAGCCCCCAAAACAACAACAAAAAATCCCATATTATTGAAAATGAGGGAGCTCGGAGCAGAGACCCAAAACCCATCTGTAGGCAATAAGACCTCCCCTCACAGAAGGGTCACAAGGAAGGGATGAGTCAACCAGGGCACAGTATAGCACCAAAGAAACACACAATATTCCTCTGGTTCTTTGAGGTTACCTAACACCCCTCTCTCATGACCCCAGCCCTGCCTTTCTGTTCTTACTAGACCAGAGCACGTATACAGGTACAGATAAGAGGTCAGAACAGACGGAATCCAGGTCAGATAACCCCTCAGGAACAGAAATGGGAGTAGCGATACCAGGAGGGTAGGGGGAAAGTGGAGGGAGGAAGGGGGGAAGGGGGAACCCATGGCGATGATCGACGCCTAACTCCCAACGCCTAACCACCACCTTCCAGGGGGACAAACAACAGAAACACAGTGTAAGATATGAAAATAAAAATTGTTTATAATTTATTAAGAGGGTGGGAAGGTGGGAAAAAGGGGAGCTGGTACCAAGGGTTCAAATATAAAGTAAAATGTTCAGAAACAATGATGGCAACATATGTACAAATATGCTCGATACAATGGATGCATGCATTGTTATGTTCTGGAAGAGCCCCCAATAAAATTATCTTTAAAATAATTCTATGCCATTAGATATGATGAAGGGGAAAGTATCAGAGCTTAACTTGTGAGCATCCGATCTGTAGAGGGCTGTGGAGGACAGTGGGAACCCAAATCCATCTGCAGACTGTCTGGTCAGATGAAGCCTCTGGCAGATCCTCTCTGGTCACAAGCAAGAGACTCAAACAGCTTTACTATCAGATATAGATTATTATAAACTTCATTATGGTGGCTCGAACCATGATGTAATATGATATGTGATCAGTCGACCTCCCCCTTGACCCAACCTGAATTTGCTGGATGCTCAACTATTTCTTGCTTGTTCCAGGATGGAAATTTCTTCTTTGGCTTTTTAGATATTGTTAGTGGTCTTTTCTTTCTTACTCTTAATTTCTATATTTATCTTTATTATTTTTTCTTCTGTTTCATTTTGTTTTTTATTGTTTCTGTTAGGTTTTCCATTTATAAAGCACAGACGGAGTGGATGCATAGAGACAATAACTGATGGCAATGGTTTACTGGGGTCAGGGGGTGGGGATGGTGAAGGGAATTGGGGAGCAAACAATGAATGTGGGAAGGGAGTCAGGGCACTAGAATGGATTGTGATGATGTATATATAACTCTTTTGAAAAGCGATTTAACTATGTAACTATATGATACATGAATATTAAATCAAGAAAACTACTGAAGAAAAAAAGAAAGAAAGAAACTAAACTTGACCAGTGGTTACCATGTTTGAAGGAGGAGGAGTTTTTGCTTAGGGAACATTGAGTTTATGTTAATGGTGGTGGAATAATTTGGAAAAGGATATAAATAATGGTTATACAACAAGGAGAGTATAATCAATGGCACTGAGTTATAGATGTAGAAATTGTTGAATTAGAGAATGCTTTGTTGAGCATATTTTTGCCACAATTTGAAAAACATTACACGAATGAGTACAAAGAAACAGAAAATTAGGTAAACAAGCGGCCACCCAGCTCAGAAGAAACAAAGCACACATGGAAGAACACACCAGCCTGTGTGATCACGAGGTGCCAAAAGGATCAGTTATTAGGCATCAAAGAACAAAAAATCATATCATTGTGTGCTCAACTCCATGATACGATCGCTGAAGACAAATGGGTGCATAAGCAAATGTGG
>NW_022103899.1:12372453-12393861 GCF_000313985.2 Echinops telfairi
GGGGCTTAAGTGGAGAGGAAATGTTTTGAGAATGATGAGGGCAATGTGCTTTACACAATTGATGTATGTGTGGATTGTGATAAGAATTGTATGAGCCCCTAATAAAATGATTTTTTTAAAAAGAAAGAGAAAATGTACTAAAATTGATTTTGATAATGATTGCACAACTCATCTTGATATGATTGAAGTACTAAATTATATGATGTGCCAATAAAACTGTTTTAAAATTTAAAAAACGGAATGAAAAGGCAATGGATTTTCCCCCCACAGACTTGTGGAAGCCTCCTCATATAAGCCATAGCTACAGTTGTTGGTGTCATTGAGTCACGTGTGAATCATTGCAAACTCCTGGAACAGAGTAGAACTGCCCAAGATGGTTTTCTAGGCTGCAATCTTTATAGGAACAGATTACCAAGTATTTCTCCCGCACAGTCTCTTGAGTTTGAACTGCCAATCTTTCAGTTAGCAGGCAAGTGTTTGAATATTACACCGCCACCTCCTCACTATATTACACATAATATAATAATGATAAAAAATATTAAAACCAAACTCTATGAGCCAACTCATAGCAACCCGATAGGACTGCCCTGGCATTGATGTTCCTCTTCTTCCCACAGACCGCTGGTGATTTCAGACTGCTGACATTGCAGTCAGCTGTCCAGCGCACGACCACTAAGCCGCCTCGGCAAGGTAACATTTACTGAGTGATGACTCTGTCAGCCGTCGGGCTGAGGGCTTTAAATTTAACAACTTATTAAATCTTCACAACTCTATGTGGGCTGTATTAGTGTTATCCTATGAAGCCATTCTATAGATAGATCATATAAATCTTAACAATAATCATGTGGGATAATTGTTCTTATTAACTATATTGTAAATTTAAGCAAACTGAGGGTGATCATTCTTAAGTGCCATTGAGTTTGTTGTGACTCATAACAACAATATGTGCCACAGAATAAACACCATCCAATAATGTGGCATCCTCACAGTCATGGCTCTGTTTCAGTCTATTGTCAAAAACACCATATCACTCTCTCCCCCATAGGATCGTCCTCATTTTTGCTAACACTGGACTTTACCAAGCATGATGTTTTCCCCTGGGGTTGAGCCCCTCCTTATAGCCTGTCCAAATTTTGTGAGATGATGTCACCTCAGTCACGTTTCTCAGGAGCATTCTCGCTGTACTGCCTCCAAGATGGATTTGTTCATTCTTTCGGCACTCTGTGGTATGTTCAGCATTCTTCACCACCACCATCATTCAAATACATGAATTCTTCAGTCGTCCTTGTTCATTGTCCTGCTTTTGCATGCACTGAGGTCATCAAAAACCATGGTTCGTGTCAGGAGCATCTTACTCCTCGAGGTGACGTGTTTGCTGTGGAACACTTTACAGGAGTCTTGGCACCATTTATGCTTTGCCTTCTTGCCTGCTGTGAAGGTTGATTGTGGATCCAAGTAAAAGGATATCCTTGACACCTTTGTTCCTTTATCATGATGTTGCTTATTGGTGCAGTTGTGAGGAGTTCTGTTACCTTTGGCTGAGATATAATCAACACTGAAGGCTGCAGTCTTCAATCCTCTTCAGTAAGGGCTCTAAGTGCTCTTTCCCTCCAGCAGGTAAGTTTGAGTCATCGGCATATTCCAATGAGTCTTCCTCCTATCTTGATACCTCTTTCTTCTTCATATAGTTCAGCTCCTCAAATTATTTGTTTAGCAAATAGCTTGAGTAAGTACAGTAAATGGATACAACCCTGATGCATACCTTTCCTGATTTTAAACCACACAGGCTCTTTGTTTTGTTCAAACGACAGCTTCTTGGTCTACATATAGATTCCATATAAGCCCAATTAAAGTCACCTGGAATTCCCATTCTTTGCAATATTACCCATAATTTGTTATGATCCACACAGTAAAATGCCTTTGCATAATCAGTTAAACATGGGCATACATCTTTCTGGTATCCTCTGCTTTAACCAACATCTGTCTAACATCAATAATATGATCGATTTCACTCTTCTGAATCTGATTTGAAATTCTGGCAGTTCCCTGTTCCTGTATTGTTAAAACCATTTTTAATTATCTTCAGTAAAAATTTCCTTGTATGTTAGATTAATAATACTATTCGGTTAGTTTTCTTTGGAATGGGCACAGGTACAGAATTCTATTCAATTGGTTAGGGTTCTATTTGCTCTAAACAAAGATTAAGAGAAGCTAAACAATCTACAGTTAGTAAATGGCAGAGGCAACATTTGAAGCTGATGGTGATAAATGGTGAAGATGAATGTGCTGATGATGGTGAGAGCTATCATTTCTTCATCCCTACCACATACTAGGACCCACGCAAGATGAATACATATGGTATTTCAGTTTCAGAAGCCTATGAGGTTTTCCTGTTGACATATTAGGGAACAAAGATTTCAAAAGATGAAGGGATAAACACTAACTCATACAACTGGTATAGCAGGTTAAAATGCCAGCATTTTTCATTTTTGGTAATTTTTGCCATTAAGAGAGGAAACCTATTTCCCCACTACTTGAGTAATGGAGTGGAGCCAGAAGTGAATAGTTACTGACTTTACTATCTAGTGGTATCTTAATCTGAATATCCAAGCCTGAATTATTTGTCTTACCCCTCTAAAATAAATAATAGACATTTGATATGTATTAATATATGATACATTGATAATATATGTACTTATTATCATTATTTTGCTTATAAGTCCAGTTGTGAGGGGGTTTGTTCATGTATATGTATGCACACACACATTATTCTGATGAGTCACAGCTTTAGAAGGGATCTGAATCCTGGCTTTACCAATATTTTGCACTGATTTTGTTTCTTTAGAAAACCTAGCTTAACACACCTGGTTCATCTTCACTACATGCAATTCTAAAAATAATTCTCTCTTCAAAAACTTTTAGTGGCTTTACACAATGGGCCTACATATGTACTGCCTCTTCTCTTCTCCTATGGCTTTAGTTATACTCTGAATTTTGGCCATGATGACTTACTGATGGTTATTTCACAGTCACCTTCCTCTCTTGACCTACATACACCTGATTTCTGCCTATGTGGCATTACTCTTCATTTAAAATGCCCTCCTCTACGCTCAATATATCCAAGTAATAACTATATAAGAGTATGTCAAAGTTAAACACCATCTCTTACGTGAGATTTTTCTTGGCACCTTCAGATGTAAATTATTTATTTTTGCCTTAAATTTTCCATGGTTTTTGTTTTGTTTTGTTTTTTAATAATTTTTACAGTGTGTTTTTATAAAAAGGTATCATCCTTTTTATGAATTAAGCTTCTAAAAAAAGAGAAGGTATCTTAGTCAGCTCCCTATCAGAGTCTTTCATAAAATAGATGTTGAGAATCTTGGAACCTTACAAGCACTAAGTCAAAATTAACTGACAAAAAGATGTTGAAGTCGGACTTATGGACAAATATCAACTTAAGTGGACAAATATTATTAAATACTAAACTGGAAAATATGACCAAATGACTTGATATCACACCTCGAAAATGGATTCTACCCTGCCATAGAAGAACTATGATGGTATAGGTAGTTGCAACATATACTGAATTTACAGCAAGTTCAAACATTGTTCTAAGCATTGTAATTGTATTAACTCAATTATCATGTCAAAAACTTTGTTGTTTACTTCTCTGAAAAATTCAATATGTTACTGAGACATTGTGTGTTAAACTAAGAAAGCCTAGTAGAGACGGTGTAGCATGAAGATATTACTCCCTGCCATTGAGGCAATGCTGACTCATAGCAATGTCCTGTGGGTTTCGAAGACTGCAACTGTTCACAGGAGTAGAAAGCCCAGTCTTTCTCCCTCAGAGATGCTAGTGGTTTGAACCGCCAACCATGGGATCAGAGCCCAACTGTAACCATTATACCACCAACGCTCCATTAGCATGAGAATATTCTCATCCTTGAACAGATATATAGACTGAGACACAAATAGTTAAAAACTGTGGCAGAGTTGGCATTCCAACGTAAGCAGTTTCCCTCCCAAACCAACTCTTTATAAATTGAAATAGATGAATGATCCTTTTCACATTACTGTGCTATCTTAACTTTGTGAACTCACACTTTACTTCTCCATCCTAATAATGTCAAGAAGACCAGGTTTTCCAATGTCAGAGTAGAATATTATAGATGTCACAATAGATGGTTATTGATTTGGTTTCTTACAAATGAAGAATGTCTATTATTTTTGTGGTAAAACCCGTGAGTGGACAGTTCCATCGCTAATGAAACCTGACTGAGTTCTATAACCTAGATGGCTTATGGCTGAGTAGCAAATGACATTCTTCACTTTATCTATTTCCATTGGTTAGTTTTTAGTTTAGTTTTTCTTTTTAAAGTTCTAATTACTACTGAGAAACTTTTTGCTTAGCTAAGAAAACAAGACAGAGGTTGTGTAGCACGAAGATATTAGTATTGGGATGAAAAATTCCTTTCTGATTAAATGCAGGCCTGGCAGCCTGAAACAATTGTCTCTTGGGACATGCTGCGTTAGCACTAATCAAGAGCAATGTGTTACAAAAAGATGTCTGTACTTGCAGCACTTGGTGACTGAGGCCAATTGCTTCCTATGCTGCTACCATTACGAGAAAGTCATGTTATTTTAGACACCCACACACAGCCTAACACTAAATTAAAAAGTCTGTCCAGCATTAGATCAAGCAGAGGAGATATAGTCGCATCTACTAGAGAACTCCCAGAGCACCCTGGAATATGTGAATAGGGTCAGAATAGGAAACAATATAAGACGAGGACAGTAACCGACATGGATTGGTTTGATAGGCCCTAGTCATTCAGTTGCCTGCTGTTGGGTACTTTAATGAAAAGCAAACCTTAAATTATCTTTGGAACACAGGCAAAATCTGGTTAGAGTCTGATATGCCCTTTAACATCCCCTCCCACACACACACAGATACCCGGTAACCTTGACACACTGTCGCGACTTCACTTAGAGTCAGCAATTTCATTTTACTACCCACAGCATGTCTCTGCCATGCCACCCTCTGTCCCTTATCCCTCTTGCTTGTTTTGGAAAAGCCAATGTCATTAATACTTAACCATTTTAATTGAGCAGGGACCCTTAATAAAACCAACACAGTCCCTACTTTCATGAGACCTGTAGTCTGAAGGAGAATTCTCTACTCTTAGCAGCACAGAGGCCTACGTCTTGGCCTTCCCTATTATGGTGCAAGCTGGTGGAAGGCAGGAAGGAGCCTAACTCAGTGCCCTACATAATATGCTTATTAAAAATGACTTTGTTTTATGATTCATTGAAGGGTTCTGTTTCCAGTCAGATCAAACACAGTCAGAAGCATTTGAGCTTCCACTGACTGCAAAACAGGAATTAAATTCTTTTGGCAAGTGTGAAATCATCGTAACTCATGTTCCTTAGAAACACATTTTGAACAACATCCTGCTGACTGGAAAGATGTATATAATCCCTCAACGGGGCAATTGCTCATTCAACACTTATGCTTTAAATAGACATACATTTTCAAGTAATTAATTCTGAACATTCAACAGGGTGCTTTCAGCAGCTAGACCCACACTATGATTCTTCGAATATAGATAATGTTTTTAGTATAGAACTATTCCTTCCATCCTCCTTCATTTGTAACTAAGGTGTAAATTCATTCATTTTATGGTTGAGATGTATCCAAGTCTCAGTGCTGAACCTGAACTCTGATCCTGGGGGCAGGAGCATGTGTGTGTGTGTGTGTGTTTGTGTGTGTGTGTGTGAGAGAGAGAGAGAGAGAGAGAGAAATTGACTTTTGGTCTGGAGAATAGGGAGCTTAAAGTTTAACAATGAAATTGCAAGTAGCAAAATCAAAATTCAATTAAGAGTTGAACCTAAGCAAAGAAGTCAAATCCAGAAAGAGACAATGAGAAGGAAAATTAATTTTTAAAAATGTCTCTGTGGCACTTACTATACCCGAGGGCAAGTAAAAAATATTTTTAACTAAGGTTCCAATTCAGACGTCCTTGGGCTTATTCCAAACAAAATATACATAAGCATGCCTCCTCCATTAGTGGACGGGTGCAGACAAATTATCTGAGTCACACACTTGTCTTAGGCTGGTTAGGGTGGGGGTACCTTAAAAAAACAGAGCGAGAGGGAGGGAGGGAGGGAGGGAGGCAATGAAAGCAGTGGCTTCTGAGGGTCTCTGGAAGGTCAATGAAGGCAGAGCCCTGTACAGATGGCTATGGTGCGTGTTCTTCGGGACTACAGAGGGGCACCTGGGTCGATTTTCTTGGGGGACCTAGGAGCAGCACGGGGGCTTATAAAACAGGCGAGCTGGGCAAAGGAACTTTCCCCCACACAGCAGTGCAACCGCTCATTTCTCAAGGTAAGAAAAGCCGTTCTCTGAGTTTCCTGGCAGGAAACTATCTGACAACCTTGATCTTGCCCCTTCAGACTTCTTTTTGGTCCCCAAATTTAAAGAATATCTCAAAGGAGCACAATTTGGATCCCACAATGATGTCAAAACTATTGTTTTGACTTGGTGTAAATCAAAGAGTGCAAAATTCTTCAGGGTAGGGTTACAGAGGAGGCAACACTTCTGAAAGAAATGTATAGACCAGAGTGTATATAGGATTTGACAAGAAACAATAGTTTCACATTTTGATATTTTTGTTTAAAAAGGTTTCTTGAATTTCTACTTTTTACTTGCATAGCTATATCTAACTATGTATCTACCTGTTTCCGGCCTGCATAGTATTCCAAATGAGTAGTGTAGCACAGTATTGCCATCACTATCTAAATTGGAACCCTTAAAGGGAGTAAGAAAGAATTACTAGGATCCTTTTGCTCTTCAGGGAATCTCAAAACTAATGTCAAAGCAGGAGTCTGTTTTCTTAGGATTTTCTCTCTGGAATCCTGGTGTCACAAGGGTTACACACTCTGCTACCAGCCAAAAGGTCAGGAGCTCGAACTTGCTAGCCCCTCCTTAGAAGAAAAGTAAACCTTTTTACTTGTATAAAGATGTTTAGCCTTAAAACTCCCAAAGGCAGTTTGGGTCTGTTTTATGAGGTGCTATGAATTGCAGTTGACTTGAGGCTGGGTAACACTTCAGCAGAGCCTGTAGCACATGACAAGATGAAACAATGAGAAGTACAGTAGGCATTTTACTGAAATGGTCCCTAGTTTATGTTAGAGAAGAATCTTCTCCGTACTCCCGGGCCTATGGTTTCGTGCAGCTAATTCTGCTTCCAACAGTGATGGAGTTACCTAGGCCACTATAAGCACAGCACCGTTTTACGTGGTGACCATTAAGGAATCACGAGCAGGTCAATCGCATTAATGAGAGAGTCCTCTAAGTGGCAGACTCCTTGTTTCCTGCTGGACAGAAACCAGAGCGGAGATGAGACCAGGAGACCGCAGCTCTGCTGTCTCCACAAGAAGCCCGAGGGAAAAGCCGGATCGTGTCACCCGTGGATTCTAAGGGATTCGAATCCATCAGGAGCGACAGAGAAACCAAGAGCTTCCTCCTCCCGCATCTTTCTGAATCAAAAAATTCCTTTCGTAAACTATTTTGTGTTTGGGTTTTTGTTTTGTGTGTGTGTGTGTGTGTGTGTGTGTGCGCGCGCGCGGTATGTTATTTTTCACCATCACAGCATGCAGGTGTGGCAGATTTTATCTTAAGACAAACAGAGGCCAGACTTTAAGGGAAACTCCCTTTCTCTCCAGTCCAGTGAGTCATCTGAATTCCCACTCCAGAACCCATGATTCAGGCTGCTGCTGTTAAGGTTGTTGGCACCCTCTGTCAGGAAACACTCATGTCAGATTTCCTTCCGACTCAATTTGAGCCTGGAATTGCCCATGGCTGAGCCCCCGTCACCCTCCATTACCACTGAGCCTGTTTAATCTCGGGAAGCCCTCTCTGGACCTCTGTTCTCTCCTCTCACTGCAACCACTGCCAAAGTGCTGTGTGGCCACTGTTGAAGAAGGGTTTCACCTACCAAGGGGAATATGTAGGCATCTCATAATGTTACTGTTCTGTGGATAAATAATAATTGTTAACATTTACTGAATACATGTTAGAGACACTCATTGTTAAGTGTGTTATGTAGAGTAACTCAGATAATACTTTCTCGGGTGTATGGGTTTAATATTCCCACTTTCCTGAAGAAGAAATTGAAGTGTATTATTGTGATTGGTTGCTGTCCAATGGATTTCGACTAAGTGATCTTTATCCGCCAGAAGGACCATAATTCCATGGTATTTTCTTTCTTTTTAAATTTTTTAAAAATTTAATTAATTTATTTCTTAATCATTTTATTGGGGGCTCAAATAACTCATCACAATCCATACATACATCAGTTATATAAAGCACATTTGTACATTCATTACCCTCATCATTCTCAAAATATTTGCTCTCCACATAAGCCCCTGGCATCAGTTCCTCATTTCCCCCCTCCCTTCCCACTCCCCCTTCCCTCATGAACCCTAGATAATTTATAAATTAGTATTTTGTCATATCTTACACTGTCAGATGTCTCCCTTCACCCACTTTTTCTGTTGTCTGTCTCCCAGGGAGTAGGTTATATGCAGATCCTTGTAATCGGTTCCCCTTCTCTACCCCATCCTCCCTCCACCCTCCCAGTATCGCCACTCTCACTACTGGTCCTGAAGGGATCATCTGTCCTGGATTCCCTGTGTTTCCAGTTTCTATCTGTACCAGTGTACATCCTCTGGTCTACCCAGATCTGTAAAGTAGAATTGGGATCATGATAGTGGGTGGGGAGGAAGCATTTAGGAACTAGAGGAAAGCTGTATGTTTCCTTGTTGCTACATTGCACCCTGCCTGGCTCGTCTCCTCCCCAAGACCCTTCTGTAAGGGGATGTCAAGTAGCCTACAAATGGGCTTTGGGTCCCCACCCCACACTCCCCCTCATTGACAATGAGGTGATTTTTTGTTCTTTGATGCCTGATACCTCATCCCTTCGACACCTCGTGTTCACACAGGCTGGTGTGCTTCTTCCATGTGGGCTTTCTTGCTTATGAGCTAGCTGGCTGATTGTTTACCTAGACGCTATATCTTTCGATAGCCGGCTCCATCAACTTTCTTCACCACATTTGCTTATGCACCTGCTTTGTCTTCAGTGATCGTGTCGGGAAGGTGAGCATCACAGAATGCCAGGTTGTTAGAACACAGTGTTATTACCTTGAGTCAGGGCTTGGGCAGAGGCCCAAAGTCTGTCCATTTCCTCAATGTATTGCCATATAAATATATGTACATAGGCCAATACCTTTATTTTTATTTATTAATATATTTATATATGCACACATGTTTTTACCTCTATCCATAGCTTTGCTTCCTAGATATTTCCTCTGCTTCATTTTACCTTCCTCCTGTGCCACTATCAAATAAGTTTTTTGTATTAATTTTCCAATGCAATATGTTGTTTGATTCCTTGATTGCTGCTTCCATGAGCACTGATTGTGAATCCATGTAAAAGGGAATCCTTGACAATTTCAATCTTTTCTCGATTTATCACGATGCTGTCTATTGGCTCTGTTGTGCAGAGTTGTGTTTCCTTTACATTGGATTATAACCCATACTAAAGGCTGCTTTCATTGATCGTCACTAGTGCTTCAAGTCCTCTTCATGTTCAGTAGTCATGGTTTCATCATTTACTAATTGTACATTGTTAATAAGACTCCATTCAATCCTGACACTGCATCCTTCTGTGTATTCTCCAGTTTCTTGGATTATGTATTCAGCCTACATATTTCATTAAGGATAGTGAAAGGATTCAACCCTGACACACATCTTTCCTCATTCAGTGTCCCTTTGTTCTATTTTTCCAACTACTTCTTGATTTATGCACAGGCTCCACATTTATACACAATTAGATATTCTCATTCTTCTCAAGGTTACCCATAGTTTATTAGGAGCCATACAGTTGAATGATTTTTCAGTATTAATAAAACACGGGTCAACATCATTCTGGTATTCAGCTTTTAATTAAAGATCTATCAGCAATAATAGGGCTCATTCCACATCATCTCCTGAATCTGGCTTGGATTTATGTCAATGTACTGCTATAACCATTTTAAAATTATCTTCAGACAATTTCTAATTGCATGTGATATTAATTCATAATCTCCATAGTCTGTTGTGTTATCTTTCCTTGAAATGGGCACAAATATGGATCTCTTCAAGTTGTCTTCCAAATTTCTTGGCTTATACCAGTTAGTTTTTCCAGGGCTTCTGAGTGTTTCCAGTGTGTTGAAACTTTTCAATTGGTAACCTGTCAACAACTGGGGCTTTGGTTTTTCCAAATGTCTTCAGCGCAGTTTGAACATCTTCCTTCAGTACCAGTAGTTCTTGGTCATGTGGTTTTGGTACAGTGACTCTGTATTCTTTCCATCTTCTTTTGATAATTACAGCATTGTTCAATATCTTGCTCATAGAATCCTTAGGTATTTCATTTGAGGCTGGAATTTTCTCTTTAGTTCCTTCAGCTTGAGAAAAGCTGAGTATGCTCTTACCTTTTAGTTCTCTAATTTCAGGTCTTTTTCACATTTTGCTATAATACTTTGTCTTCTAGAATTTGAAATTTTCTGTTCAGCTCTTTTATTTCATCATTTTATGACAATCAATGGTGCTGTTGCATCTATAGAGACATAATGAGATAAATATCATGAATTTCAGTAACATCATCCAATTATTGATCGGAAAAGTTCAAATGGGAAAAGCTGAGTGATAGACATATTTGGGATAATGACGAGAGAGAGTGAGAGAGAACTGAGGCTGCCCATGTGCAACACCCCATGGCATTTGGTTTGGGGTCATGGTTTCATGGGACATTCCAGTTACTTTGCCTAATGCGTTTAGGGCTTCTCAATTCTATCACCTAATTCACGGTGTAGAGCCTAAGGTCTTAAAAGCTTTCAAGCAGCTATCAAAGGCATAACAAATGGTCTCTATTAACCTAAAGTGAAGAAGGAAGGAGAGTCCGGAATAGCAATAGAATGTGTGGCTAACTGACTCGATGAAAGCCTGTCCCCTCTGCCTTGAAACCAACGCTGAATGGTGCGCAGCCATCATTACTAACCATTTTATTCAAAAGTGCTATACAATTCTGACCAAAAGGAAGAAAATGCAGAACAGAAATTCAAATTCCCATAGACTCCAAACTTTCTGGACTCATGGAGACTGGCTAAACTGCTGAAACTATTGCCTTGGGGTGATCCTTAAATCTTAAACCAAAAACGAACCCTGATGGCTTCTTAAAACCAAGCGATAGTTTAGCTTGTTTTTGTTGTCATGTGGTTGGTTACAATTAGCCCCTGTTTGTACAACAGAATGAAACACTGCCAGTCCTGCGCCATCCTCACAATCATTGTCATGCTTTGGACAATTGAAAATATCATGGCTTAAATATGAACGAGCCTCAGAGCATTATGCTCTCTTAAACACTATCTATATGGGACCAGATTGACAAAACAACTCAAAAGATTAGATAGGATCTTCAGGGAGCAGTGGGTTTATATTATTTGGGGAAGAACAACTCAGAAAAGCAAGTAAGAATAGTTGCACAAATAGAAGGATGTAATCAATGTCACTGAATTGTATATGTAGAAACAATAATAAAATATATTTTTTAATTCTAATTGTTTATTTGATGAAGTATTTATTAATAGCCATGAGACCAAGCGTAGGAATATCCTGACAATACTATTAGGTTCTCCGCAAAGATAAACTGAGGCCAGGCCAGAGAGAAGGAAAAGAAGTTTATTCTGCGCTCCTGGGCGAGGTTCACCTGTTGCAGCAAGTTGTTGGTGAAGTGGCGCTGCTGGGGAGAGCAGAGAAAGAGCCGGGAGCCCTGAACTCCCAGCGAGTCCCCTGGCCCCCCAGCAGGGGGCCCGAGAAGTCGCGCCCATCTGTGTTGAAAAACAGGTTTTTAAGCTGGTCAGGAGGGTAAACAAGGAGGGAGGGGGCCGGAGCTGCTGCTGCGGGGGCTTAAGCCGTGTCCATCCTGAAGTTCCGAGGTAGAGCGGTGTCTCCATCACCCCTGATCCCGAGGAGATGGCTCATTGTCCTGGAGCCCTTTGGAAGCTAGCCATCTTGGTCCCATAAGGGCAGGTTAGGCTGTTCCTAATTTCCCTGACCCGTGCCTGACCCAACAAATACCACTGTTAGAATTCAGATACTGAAAACTTAACAGTTATTATGAAGTTGTCTCAGTGACTCATCCCTAAAGAACTTTATTTCTTTATTTTTATTGTGGTTTGAGTGATAGTTTGGAGAGCAAATTAGTTATTCATTCAGTGACTTGTACATAGTTTCTTTTGCAAGAGGAGTTGAAATTCCAGTACGTCCAACTTCCTCCCAGGCTTCCTTGTATCCAGTCTTTATTCTTACCTTTCTGCCTTCTGAGCTCTGTTTTCTGGCAAATGCTGCCATTTTGGTCTCACGCGGTTCATTGTTGTGAGGAGTACATTCCTCATATGTGCTGTTATTTCCTTGATGGGCCTGTTTTGCTTGTTTGGCTGGAGGGTGTCCCAGAGATTCTGTTCCGGGTAGGAGGGACCAGTACCTTTGTTTCCCATTTAGGTAATCCGATGTAGAGTCAAGTAAGCTGTTCTTGTGAAGTGGCAGGGTAAGCTAGTCTAGAGAAGTCTTCCTATTACCAACACCTAGAATTGTTGGGTAAATAAAATAACATGTAAAATACCTGGGTGAGCTCTCAAGAAAAAGAAAGAAAGAAATCTCCAGGTATCAGTCAATAAGCCAATAAAAGGAAATGCAACCTTGGCATGATAAAGTAAGCTGGAAGAGATCTTGAATTCTAAGAGTTTTAACTCCCAACAGAAATAAAAAGAAATATGGTGGACATCGAAAACTGAGATCTTCACAAACCAATGTCCCCATTAATTGTTGGTGAAGGAGCCTCCTGCCTGGTGTGGCTTCTTTGTCAGATGAAGACGAAGGTAGCTTTTATGGCCAGCATCACAGCAAGGCACCCAAAGGGACAAACCTCAGCTCCAGTTCCCCCCACCAGCTGACTGCTTTCATTGTTGTATTCTTCTAACAAGGGAATAGTACATACATATCCATAGAATCCCAAGGAAGACACTTGAGTTTTTTAGAGACAAATTAACATCCATAGGGGTGGGCAAGGGGGTAGTGCCATGGCTGATAAGGAGTGTGCTTTATAATCTCGGATACAAAAAAAGTGGCACTGTCAAATAAGCATTAGACTGCGAACCTCAAGGTTGGGGGTTCAATCTCACCAGCTGCCCTGCAGGAGAAAGACGAGACTATCTGCTCTTGTGAAAATGCACAGCCTCAGAACCCCCTAGACGAGCATGGTGAGTCAGAATTGACTCTCTGGCCGTGGGTTGGCTGGTTGGTTTCAGGGGCGAGTTTGGATGTCAAAAGATTCCTATCAAACACAGATGGTTCATACTGTGCTTGCACAGCAAGCAGATGTGCCTTTAACTGTTCTCACAGATTTTACCTCGTTCTGATTTCTAGCTAACTGCTGGAGCTTTTTGTGTTTCCATGTTCCACATTTGACTCTTACGTAGTGTGGTGAGGAATGTAAGCAAGGGCCAAGAGGAGGGGCCCAGTGCTTTCTTTTTCTTGGGAAGGAACTCAATCTCCAGTGCCCTCGAGGGAAGCATTTAGCTTCCTCTTTTACGGCAAAGCGTGTTTACCCTGTAGTTTGGGGGTAGGTAGGCATGAGAGTAATAAAAGCCAGTAATACGGTGAGTACTGGGTGCAGTAACGGAAACATTCCCAACTACTAGGAGAATCATTGTCACTCACAAGTGAAAAGATCTTAACCACCTATATTGGGAACTTATGAAGTCAGATAACTAAAATGTAGACCTGAATGAGATTCTCCCCTGCCCCCCCCCAACTGTTTCTCCAGTACACAGTTATTGGGATTACTTAACTCAGTCAATTTTGATCAGTTTCCATTTGGCCTGAAGTATTAACCAACATGCAGCAAGTGGAAATAATGTATGCACTTAATCCTTCATGAGTGGCCAACATTAGATCAAGTGCCACTTGGTTTTATAACATAGCTCTCTGGATTGACATAATTTCTGCCTGTAAATTTTTGGTAAGTCTTGTAGCAATTAGCCATCGTCTCAAGAGACAGGGTGGCATTTTCCATCGACTGTAATAGATATATGGAGATCATAGTGTTCTTTCCAGCTCCCAACATGGGAACGAAGATCCACTGAGCCTTTTTCAAGAAACTTGTGAGACAAAAAGCCTCTCTTTTACTTTGGGGTAAAGCCCTAGGGAAATGTGGAAGTTATTTAAGGGGCACCAAATTCCTTCCTTCAGCACATCTTCATCCAAAGTTTCAAATTCCTGTGTTGCTGTCAGGTCATGTTTTGTGAGGTTGTTCACACAACCAGTACAGCCAGTGTGTCTTTATGAGAAAATAGTTGGGGAAAACTGGAAAAATGCTTTACATATGCCCTAATCTGTAACATTAAGGTCCAGTTTGTCCATTAAAACACTAGAATTGACCATGATGTCAAAGGTATCAGTAGTGCTTGGATCAAGTGAAGAGTTATTGGAATAGATCAAGTGTTACTGCAGTCTGGCCAGTTACCCACATATGAAACATTAGCGGTAGGGCTCCGCTGTCAACACCAGGGGTCTGTGCTTAAGGCTCTAATGCTGTATTCCATTTTGATGGAAGTTTTATTGAGACGAATTAAAGAAATTCCTCCTTTAACCAACAATCAAAGTGAAGGCAGCAGTTTCCCACCAGGAGAAGGTGAGTGGGAAAAGATTCAATGATTATTCGTTCAACTAACATGTTGCAAAATATTATAATGTACTTGGTTTAGGGTGTTAAAATTCCTGCCACACTGCATCTTCCAAATGAGGTGACGAAAATTAAAAGGATAACTACTCCCATACTTTTAGATGTTGGTGTAGTGGTAATGCATTGCACTGTACCTCAACATCAGCGGTTTGAAACCACCAATCGTCCATGGGGAGAAAGACAAGGCTTGTCACTCCTGTAAAGAGTTACAGTCTCAGAAACCCACAAGGGCAGTTCTGCCTTGTCCTATAGGGTCATTATGAGTCAGAATCAACCCAATGGCACTGTGTGTGTGTGTGTGTGTGTGTGTGTGTGTGTGTCTTGGTTTGGTTTGAGGTTTTAAAATGAGGGCTAACACAAGGGAAAACTTAACTGTTAAATCAAAGAATAATACCAAAAATATGTAATATGGCAATATCATGAATATACTAAGAAACAAAATCCAACTATTTTTATTAAGGTGTGATGATTTAGCTTATCCTTTTAAATAGCTGTTTAAGGCTCCAGTTGGTTCACAGGTCCATTTATCTTCTAACAGTGGAGCACCAGGCTCAGGATGGGCAAGTGTTACAAAATTCCTTTAGCACTAATAGATGGTCAAAGGGCTCCCCACACAGCAAGTGAGCCTCTTGCCCAATGGCAGTCAGCATCACTCCGTCTGTAGGCTAGGAGGCTTGTTGCTCCATCTCAAGGTATCTCTGCCGCTGCTGTTACAGGGGTGCTGTTCCTCAGCCATAGTGGAAACGAGGGATCTTCTGCTGGCTAACAGTAACCAGGGCGCTCAAGGGCTTTCCACACTAGCAAAAATTTATTAGAAGAAGAGCTTACAGGCAGAGGTAGAGAAGATATCCACAATGTTTATCCTGTTTACAAGAACAGAAAGCCCATCTTTCTCCTGGGGAGTCCCTGGACATTTCAAACTGTGGACCTTTTGGATTCCAGCCCAACCCCTAATCCCTATGAAGCAGGGGTCCCAAAGTGTTTCCAGGGTTTATAAAGGTTTTTTAGCCAGGAAGGGACATTATATGTATTTATTAGGTAGAGAATCCCAGGAAAATAGCCCATTTAGGCAGGGTTAATGCAAGTCACAGTCCTCTCACATTGAATTTTGTAACAAGGGCTTCTAGTCCTGGTGAGCAAAACTTATTCTGGGATATCACGCCTATGCAGTTGGGTCAGGTTAATGGTTATATGGTGACAGAGTGATGGGTTCTGCACATGATCGAGCTATTGGATCAGCTCAGTTATCTTGAGACCATTGTCTAACAGGAACTCTGCATGTCGCAATGCACATCATGAATATTATCATGTGTGAAAGTAGCGTCTGAGGTCTGTGTGTCTGATTGAACTGGCACAGGGAAGTGAGCTAGATTTTTCAAAGAAGGTGTCGTTCAGCCCTGCTAACTTGTCTCAATGTCAATGAAAAAGAAGTTCCCTAATGTTAAAACAAAGATAATTTCAGCTAGTTTGTTTCCCGAAGAGAACATGCTTACATTTTAGGATGTTGGTCTCATTTAATCAATGAAGCCAAATAGAAAATTTGATCAAAATCGTGAGGAGTCTGCTAGTCCTGCTAACCTGTCTCACTGCCACCGCTTCACACAGGGATCCCTCCGTGCTCCATTGGTAGCTCTTCCCTTGTAAGATTCTCTCCTTGTCTGCTTCTGAATTCGCTCGATTTATACCCAGTGGAATGAAAACAACAACAACAATACAGACTACTCCTGAGTTAGAGCCCTCTATACCAGTTACTGAGTGGGAGTTACCAAGATTATGGATAGAAGTGTACCAAGTATTTTCACTTTGCTGCAAGAGAAGTTCAGCCTTGCCAAGACCAACAAAGGTCCCTGCAGAAAGGAAGCCATGAAAGTCTGCCCGAGAGCCGTAGGAGAAAGCAAGGAACATATCTCTAGCTGGGACTCTGAGTTAATTTTTTTTCTAATGCAGAATTATAACACCAAATATGGAAGTTGGAGTATAAATTTATACTGTTAGCCTTAAGGAAATTGCAAGTGAGAAGTAAATATACATTTTGGTCAAGGATGCAAGAGAAAGATGATTATGAACAGCACATAAATAAGTCACAGGACATTCCCATAGTATGAAGAATCTTTGATGAATTAAAAGACACATGAAAAAGTAGTTTGTCATGAATGACAGCACAAACTTTAAGAGAGAAGTGTTAGCACCTTTAAGAACTTAAGAAAATAAAATCATATGAAATAGGTATTTTGAAAATAAATGATCACTGAAAGAAAAAAGAGAAACATAAGATCGATCCAAGAGGCAAAGACCAGACAGATATGCAAGAGAAACAGATAAACTATCTGGAAAAGGAAAAAATAGTCACTAAGGTTAAGTAATTCTTGCAAGGTCACCCAGCTATAAAGTAACCAATCGGCATTTAAAATCCAGCACTATCTGCCCAGAGTAGACGATCTAAATATTAATCCACACTACCTTGTGGATAGATGGCATAATGGTTAAGCATTGGGCTGCGATCCCAAAGGTCAGCAGTTCACAACCATTAGCTGCTCTGGAAGAAAAGCCATGTTTTCTACCCTGTAAAGAGTCACAGTCTTGGAAACTCACCGGGTACTTCTACCCTGCCCTGTAAGGTTGTTATAAGTTGGCATTGACTTGATGGCAGTGTGTGAGTGTGGCCATGCTAATTACATTAGCCACAGACCAACATGGAAGGCTCCCTTTTAACCAGGTAAAACTTCTTTAGAGTGAGGAGGCCATTGAAAAAATCACCTATAAATCATGAAACTCTTTCTTTTAAATAAGGTGCTCACAAATTACAACAAAAGACTTTTTGAATTAATGCAATCAACCGAAAGATTTTTTTGTAAATCACAAATTGTACAAATCATAAAGTAGACAAACTCGGTGAGTTTGAAAAGGCATCTGACTTTCCTTTAAGCTCTGAATTGCTTGCTGTTTGGTGTGTATGGTTATTTGGAATGAGTGGCTTAAGAGTGTGGGTGAGATTACTGGGTGGAGGTGGAAGAAATCTATTGAGGTAAAATTTGAGAAGACATTTGAAGGTGCAATAGTACATGAAAATCTAGGTTTCAATCCAGTTAGCTCTCTTGGCCTCCAAAACTTGTCCACCCATCCAAATAGACTACAAATTGTGATTACTCAAATATAATTACTACCACTCAGTGATGGAGACCGAGAAAGTGTTTCCTTAGGTTTATTACACAAAAGCTCTAGCAATAATTGCATCATGTGACTCAGGGTTCAGGCCATAAAGGTAGGTTTTTACATCAAAATTTTGTTACGCGTTTGTTGTATTGGGTAGTTAACAAATACATCATCATTTTCCAATAGTAAAGTCTCCAGGGAGAGGACGTAAAATACTCATTGTCAGTAGCAGCTTCTGATTGCGACCTTTTCAGAGCGTAGCATTATCTCACATGCATTTCTTTTTGCATTCCAAGGTTCTCAACACCATTAAAAGTCTCAAACTGTTTTTCCCACCCTTTTTATTATGTCTCATGCAGCTACTTTGTTCACAAAGAGTTCAAAACGCTAGACAATGCATAGAGGAATGAAATATGAAAAGTATGTGGTTGATGGCAGGTGGGAAACTGTGATCAAATGAACAAGATAAATCCCCCTTTCTCAGTCATTCCTGATTACAGGGTAAATTATGTATTCACCCTTCCAAAAATGAAAGAACTTGAAAGGTATTATTAAAACAGAATCATACTGTAGGCTGGGTCCTTATGAGCCCTCTCACCTGCCTTTCCCTTGCCTGCAGTGAATGGTGGGCCCTATCCACCAGGTGCATCCCTTCATCTCCATTCCCCAGGCAAACCAGGGGAAACGAGGGTGGTGACTTGGCTAGGGTCCCTATCTGTTATCCCTGCTTCCTTTGGGCAATTCCTCACCCTTCCAGTATTCCTAGTCATAAGTGTTTGAGATAGAGAGGTTAACCCAGGCGGGACTGAAGGACTCCCAGCCTCACTGCTGACTGGATTGTAATAAAAACCATCATTACTCACTATACAAATATTATTTCTAGCACTGTGGGCAGAGAGAGAGGAACCTTGATGGCACAGTAGTTAAAGCACTCAACTGCGCGCTGAATAGCAGTCTGCTGCTGTAAAGTTTAAGGACTCCGACCCCTCTGGGGCAGTTCTGCTTTGCCTCACAGAGTTAGCATTGATGCAAAGGCAATAGGCTAATAGGTAGGAGAAAGGTCTTTATCTTCAAATAACTCACTACTTTAATTATTTTTTTTAACATTTTATTAGGGGCTCATACAACTGTTATCCCAATCCATACACACATCAATTGTGTAAAGCACATTTGTACATCATTTCTCAAAACATTTTCTCTCCATTTAAACCCCCGACATTAGGTCCTCATTTTTCCCCTCCCTCCCCGCTCCCCCCTCCCGCATGAGCCCTTGATAGTTTATAAATGGGTATTTTGTCATATCTTGCCCTGTCCCACGTCTCCCTTCATCCACTTTTCGGTTTTCTAATTCACTACTTTAATAGGGGAAACAAAGACAATAGAACCAGTAGGGTTCAGGTAGGGAGTGTAGTTTTAATCCAGTGTTGCAATTGGAAGCTTTCAAATAAACTTCCTGAAAAGAGTAAATAAACAACAAAAAAATCCACAATTAAATCATGAAACTAGGAGTGTAGATGCTTTTATATCACTCACAAGAATTGAGCTTGAGTTTTGTTTTCATCTTGAGTTCTCTGCTTTCAGTGTTTGCACTGTAATTTGATTTTTACCTTTGTCGGGGAACCAGAATCAGGAAAATTTAAGGGCACTGTGCTGGAGCAGTTATGAGTTGGGCTGCCAACTGCAAGGTCAGTGGTTCAAAATCACGAGCAGCTCTGCTGCATAAAGACTGGACTTTCTGTTCCTGCAAACAGTTACAGTGCAGGAACCGCAGAGGGGCGGTCTGTCCTGTTTCGAGTCTCTATGAATTGGCATCTCCTCGGTGGCAGTGAGTTTACTGGTTTGTTTTTTACTAAAATGAGGCTATTTAGCCCAGGACACCCCCCACCAACAGCGTCCACCTGATCATACAGATAAGTAGCTCAAGAAAAGTGTATCTGGGCAGTTACAGTCCCCCAACGAGAGACGATAGCTTGACATTCCTGTACGGCCATAATTACATTCTATTCCAGTGACTAGTCACAATTAATTGTACTTCATGCACTAGTCTCAAAGTAAACAAACACAGGAACAGAGTGCAGTATCTGGAAAATGCCACAGGCATTCTTGGAATTTCAGCTCATGTCTTTGAATGGTATCAAGGAAGTGAAAGTCTCACTTGCTCCCCAAATCCTCCCTGGTTGTAACAGGCATCCAGCCTGTAATAGTGCACCTGGAGTAACTCCTCCCCAGGGATCCTTGAGCTGAGTTTGATACATTTTGATAAGAGAAGCTGTACTAAATAAAGTACTAGTATTTTTTATATTACTGCAAAAAACTTGCATTACTTTTTTAGAATTATAAAACTCCACCTAAATAAGTATTTTGGGAGAAAGGCAAATAAATAACAAGAATAGATTCCATATCTTTGTGCAAATAATGCATTCCGTATATATCTCTCATACTACATAACCCCACACACATTATGTTCATGTTCATGCTGTACCAGTAAATTTTTTCAACAGTTTTATTGAAATATAATGAAAATACACAATTCAATAGTTAAATCACATCAAGAAGAGTTGTAAAATTGTTACCACAATGTTTTAGAATATTTTCTTCATTTAAAAAAAATCATTTTATTGTGGGCTCATACAAGTCTTATCACCGTCCATACATCTATCCATTGTGTCAAGCACATTTGTTGCCATCATCATTCTCAAAACATTTGCTTTCTACTTCAGCCCTTAATATCAGCTCCTCATTTTCCTCCTCCCTCATGAACCCTTCATAATTCATAAATTATTATTTTGTCATATCTGACACTGTCTGACATCTCCCGTCACCCACTTTTCAGTTGTCCATCCCCCAGGGAGGAGGTTATATATGGACCCTTGTAATTGGTTCTCCCTTTCCACCCCACCCTCCACCCACCCTCCCCATAAACCACTCTTACCACTGGTGCTGAGGGGTTTATCAATCCTGGATTCCCTGTGTTTCCAGCTCTTATCTGGACCAGTGTACATCCTCTGATCTAGCCAGATTTGTAAGGTAGAATTGGGATCATGATAGTGGGGGGACATTTTCTTCATTCTTAAACTCATCATGATTCACTCCTGACTTCTCCACAAACTTCCCTGCCCTACCCCCCAGGAGCTATTAATCCACTTGGTGTCTCTGTAGATTGACCTATCTGGGGGTTTATATGCAGTAAAACACTCTCAGTCAAAGGGCTCATTGTTCAGTGGGGTATGTTCATGATGGAATGAAATTTCTTAATACGGCTCCTCAACCTAAGTCTCTGGAACACCCACAAATGATTTGATGGAACTATGCAAATAGGGAACGTGGAACACTGATAGAGGAGATGGGTCCGTTTTTTTTTTTTTTTTTTTTATAATCAATTTATTGGGGCTCATACAATTCGTCACAA
>NW_022103899.1:12394322-12402273 GCF_000313985.2 Echinops telfairi
GAAGATTGTGAGCTTCATTGTTGCTATACTGTACCCTAAGTGACTCATCTCCCCACTACCCCTCTGCAAGGTATGTCCAGTTGTCTGGAGATGGACATTGGGTCTCCATTGCGCACCACCCTCATTGACAAGGATATGACTTTTCTCCCTGCCTTTGGTGTTTAAAGGCTGGTCGATGGGTCCGTTTTTGTTACCATGTCCCCCGGCTCTAAAGATGAGCCATCTTTGAAGCAACACTAGAAAGAGAAACCCTGAGACCCTGGAAGACCATGTTCAAGATCTCTGTCCAAAGTGGCAGAGGCCGCCCGAGACCGGAGGCTCCAGAGACCGCAGCACTGAGATTCAGAAGACAGCAGTAACTTCTCTATGTCCTGCGACTGCAGACTGTGAGACAGAGAGACTGGTGGGTTCACCCAGGGAAACACAGCCCAGGGTCCCTGTAGCTGAGAGAAGGAAGCCCGGCGAGAGACTTGGCTTCCGTGTGGCTAAGATACTGAGGACTGAAGAGAGACTTGGACGCTGGCTGAAGAGAGTTGTTGTCATGGACCAATGACTGTCCTTCCTATTTGCTGACCCTGACTTGTGGTAACTATTAGCTTTCTTAATAAATAGATATTAGCTTTCTTAATAAATAACTATTAGCTTTCTTAATAAGTCGTTGTGAGTATTGTCTGTGAGTGTTGTGTGGCCACTACAAAGAATTATCGAATGCAGCAGAGAAACAAGTGTCGGGTCCGGAGCAGTTGGTGTCGGAATAGGTAGAGTGGGATGGAGGTAGAGCAGGTCTGACTCCTGCCTCATGATATTAAGGAAGCCAGGAGCCAGATGTGTCCACCTCCATTGCCGTTTACCACAATGCTTTTCATGGGAGTTGTCCACTTTGCAGACCTCTCTGTCATTTGGCTGAAAGGTTCAGCTCCAGATTTGAAGGCTGTACCAGTCTATATCAAAGCAGTTAGTCTGTTTTATTATTATTATTTTGAATTATAATCTATATTTTTCTTCCACTCCATCTAGAAACGTCTGTTGTGATCTTGAAGTTGGTATCATAGGCAGGCACCATATAGTTCTGGTTTGGGGTTAGTGGAGGCAGAGGGTCCTGTGGCCCAGTAGTCTTCTGAACGAATCGTTTCCTTGAATGTTGGACTTTCTGTCTTTGCTCCGACAGGGAGAGTTCCTTAGTTGCATCACTGATGGCTGCTAACAAAATTTTAAGACCCCATTGGCTGCTCACCAAACTAGGATGTAGAATATTGTCTTTGACGATGATTTTGTGCCAGTAGATCTTGAGTTCCCCTGAGACTTGGTACTGAGCCCTCAAGCACAGTGATAGTTGGTTGTGGCTAAGAAATTTGCTCTACCTCAGTTGTTTGGTGCTGTCCTGTCAATTCTTACTCGTTGCAACTGTGATGGGTAGGTTTATTGTGTCAACCTGGCCAATAGGAACATGTGGGATTAATCAGGTTGCAGAATGATTGGAGGGCAAAGAGATAAATGGCTCTACAAAGTCCACCCCTTGCTCTCTTATGATTGGACCAGCGTGTGGCTGCTTTAGCTTGTTCTCTGCCACAACCTGAGTTATACTACCTGTGGGACGCCAACCCACGGTTCGTGTTGCTAGAGCTTGAGGTTCCTTAAGACCTGCTTCCCCACATTGTTGGTGTGTGTATACATTGCTTGAGCTTGAGGCTGGTGGATCCTGTCGTCTTGCATTACTTGAGTTCCATATCCCATCCTGACCTGCTTCACTAAGCTTCTGAGTGCTGACTGTTGGTGACCCTACCTGATGTTTGCTGCCTGTCACCAGACAGCCTGCATTGCCCAAGGGAAGACTCAGCTGTGTGTTTCCTTGACCCTGGACCTGGCAGCCCTCGTGAGTTGGGGGACTTCCAGTATATATTAACTGTTCCATGGAAGTGAGTTAAACTGGGCCCTCTGTACTGCTGTGTGGACTAATTAGCTATTATATTCCTTCATGTATAAATCTATCTATCTGTCTGTCTATCTAGCTATCTAATCATAAGTGTCATTGTTTTGTTTCTCTAGAGAACCCTGTCTAAAACAGTGATCCTATGTACAACAGAATGAAATACTACCTAGTCCTACATCAGCCTCATAATCACAGCTAAGTTTGAGACCACTTTTACAGCGACTGTGTCAATCCATCTTGAAAAAGAGGGTCTTCCTCTTTTTCCACTAACTTCTTTACCATGCATGATGTTCTTCTCTAGGGACCGGTCTCTCCTGATAACATGTCCAAAGTACACAAGATGAAGTCTCACCCGCCGTGGTTCTCAGGTGCCTTCTGACTGCACGTTTTCCAAGGCAGATTTGTTCATACTTTTGGCAGTCTCAGGCATATTCAATATTCACCGACATCGTAACTCAAAGTTATCAATTCTTCTTTGGTTTTCCTTATTCACTGCCCAACTTTCTCATGCGTATTGAAAGCTATTTAAAATGCCCTGGCTTGTGTCAGGTGCACCCGAGTCTGAAAAACCCTTCTTGTTTGGATCACTTGAAAGATGTCTTTTGCAGAACTTTTGTAAAACAACAACGCAGTACATCATTTGATTTCTTAACTGCTGTTGGCATATGTGTTAATTGTGGATCCAACTAAAATAAAATCTTTGACAACTTCAATATTTAATCTATGTATCACAATGGTATTGCTCAAATTGTAAGACTTTTTGAAAAGACAGTTCTACGTTCATTTTCTTAAAATTCATTTATTTTTTAATATATTATGTAACTTTTCTAGATGATAATGTGTATTTCTGCCATAAGTGGAGACAAATAGACTCACTTGCCATAAATAGAGGGTAATATTTCATTTATTCCTTAGCTCATAAACAGAACATAACCTTGGAAATTGATACAAGTTAATGTTACTAAATCCATACCTACTAAATGTCCAGCATCTAAAGCTTGCCTTTGTATTAAAAAGATTAGCAAATATAAATGGGGATGTAATACAAAACTGCATTTTTTAAGCATACTTTTTGTCCTAATTGAAATGGGGGTGAAATGTTCACTGTCATTTAATAGCAGGTTGTGTGTTAGTCTGGGTAGACTAGAGAAACAAATTCATAAACACACATATGTATATAAGAGAGTTTTATATGAAGGATAATTATACATTAAGAAAACATCCCAACCCAGTCCAGTCTAAAGTCGTAAGTCTGATATTAGCCCATGTGTCCAATACCAATCTATAAAGTCCTCTTCAGACTCATGAAACACATGCAATGATGCCAAATGCAGAATGATCACAAGCCAATGGTCTGGATCCAGTGGAGTTGTAAGCATCTCAGTGCTGGCAGGGGTGTCTCTGTGGCTTCTCCAGCCTCAGAGGTCTGGTTGCGTCCATGTGGCTTGTCTGGCTCAGGGCACTAGGGTAGTTCCATGTGTCTTGTCAACTGCAATGTCTCCCAGGTAGTGAAGTTCTGAGAGAGTCTCTCCTGCCTCCAAGGAGGAAACATCAGATTTCCCAGAATTCTCAGGAGAAGGCCATGACCACACAGAGGCCTCATTGGCTATGATTTGATTGACAGGCTAGACTCCACTCCTACATTCTTAATCCTCAAATTGACAAATGATTCTATAACTACCACAGGTTGTGTAACACTTCAAGTATTATTTAAACATTGGTTTAGTTTGGAATAAACTTCTACAGTTAATGCATCTACTATCATTAATAATTAAAACCACGGTGCTTTTAAAATATTTTCAATCATGAATTAAGTGAAGGTTTGCCGAGCAGAAAATTAGGTTTGCATTCAACATTTTACATTTAGCTTCAATTTATCCATTGCAATACCCTCAATGTACCGTCACATCTTCAACCTCCTCCCTGGGTTTCTTGTTTCCATCCCTCCTCCCTTCTTAGCCCTCCGTACTTTGTTCTGGGGGAAAGGCTGCTCTTTTGATCTGAAATGAGTAATTATTCTACTAAGGTGGTGAGTTCAGCTACAGATCTGGGGGGTCATGGTCCTGGGGATTTCTTAAGTCTTTATCTGACCTGTAAGGCTAGTTTCTTTTTATGATTTGGGGGTTTGTTCCACGTTTTTTCTCCTACTCTGTCCACAACAGTTTAATGTGATTCTTTTCAGAGCATTTGGTAGTGGTAGCGAATCCCATCTTGTTCTAGTCATCATGGCGGCTGATTTTTGTGTGGTCCCTGAATCCAGCAGACTCAATGCTTCCACGGGTCTCTCCGTTTTCACCACTCTTCTTTCCTCCAGATGGGGAAACCAATAGATGCCCCATAGATGGCTGCCCACCTGTTTGAAGGCTCTAGTCACTACTCATCGACGACGTATGATGCAGAGCATTGTCTTTGTGAACCGTTAGGCCAATTGACCTTGGTTTCCTCCCAGACTATGATCCAAGGCCCGACCACCCATTCTCTCAAGGTGTTTGGTTATGTCTAAACATTGTTCATATCTTTGCCTTCTATAAATGTCATCATATTCATGGATATATTTGCAACAAAATTAAACATACATATGCAAATATCCCCCATTAAATCTCTATTATGTATTCATGAATATACTCCCCCCGCCACTCTCTTCCACATCTGTTTAGCCTGTGTGTCCCTCCAAACATTTATCTGTATATCTCCTGCAATGGTTAAGTACCTAATCCTGCAGTTTGGTTTGGGTTGGAGGGTTGATTCTTTCTTGCAGGAACTCCAGAAGGCCTTATAGCATAGTGAAACTCAAGCCCCAATTCACCACCCTGGAGTCAATTCCCACTTGGCAAGCCTCGAGGGAACTATTCCTTTAGGCTACTGCGGTTTTAAATCTTGACAGGAGCAGACAGGCTCATCTTTTTTCCCTCTAGAGGGCTGGGGGATTTGAACTGCTAACTTTGAGGTTAGCAGCTTGATGTGTAGCCCACTGTAGCACCAAGGTTCCTACAGAGTAGTGGAGTCCTTTAACCTATCCAATATGCTATGCCAAATACTATGCTCAGGACCTGCCTTGAACTTGATTCCTTTGGATTCATATCCTGGTTCTTACTTCCCAGTTACCTGAGTAATAGGGGCAAGTTACTTATTCTCTAAGCCTTCATTTCTAGTCTTTAAAATGGGGACACAGAGAATAGTTTGGGTGTTTGTCATAAATATTTAAATGTCTAAAGTGTGTAAAAAACGGACACATGGGCAATAAATGTGAACTCAGCTATTGCTGTGTTCTCACCGGCTACATGGCATTCTTATGTTTACACACTGACTGTTCTGAGAAAATGTACATACACCGCTCGTGGCAGGAAAAGTACACTATCGTTCTTTAGAACAAAAGCAGTGTTGGTGGTTGTTTTTTAATAAAGAACGGTCTGCATATTATGGGAGATTTCTGCTGCGTAGGAGTCACTTTCCACATTGACCTCCACGGGGAAAATGTTCTCTGGAAAAGTGCAAGAGGAGGAGGAGGACCCAGTGAATTACTTGCATCACAACTGCCTTCACCTCCTAAGGGCCACATGCCCAGAAACAGGCGTGTGGGCATCTCAAGGTTGTTTCCAGGGGTGGTGGGGAGGTAAGTACTGTTGAAGTTGATGAGAGAAAGGTCAAGGAACAGGATGATCGCAGATTTTTGAACATTTGGGCACAGGGGTAAAAAATTGAGTTTACAGCAGATGGAAGGTGTGGGCTAGGTGTGAACAAGAGAGAAAAAATGTGTGGTGAAGGGACTCGACAAAGAAAAACTAGGATAAATAAAGAATACATTTTTTAAAATGTCTCCTGGGTAAAGCTCACACATGAAAATAAGAACTACACAAAGTTTTCTTCAAGGTGAACCAGGCTGCAGAAAAGCACAGATGTGTTTTAAGGGAGATAACGTAAAAATAGATGATGACATCAGAGTGACAAAGTTAAGCAGAAGAAAAAAGAGAAAGGTGTTCAAGGAAGAAATAAAACCTTTGAAGTTCCCCTCTACCTGACTTTGTTTAAGTATGTGATATATGAGTATATGCTATGTTCTTATCAGTTGTTCTTGAAAGCATACTTTTATTTTTTCCATCTCTCCATGTGAAAAACAAGGAGAGCCTAAAGATTTGATTGTTCCTCATAAAGGCACATTCCCGGACTCTAGCCAAGCCTCCCAAAGAGTAACAGACTATAAATCCCCATCTTTTCCAAGCCAGACTGCCTGAGGTGGTGGCTATTTGGTTACCATTAGAAAGATTAAGAGACATAATTTATTTTTGACTCAGAAAAAAATATTTTTTCCCAATGATCATGATAGTACAGATATAAAATTTGGAAAATATCCAGTGGTGTAACAGTTAAAATAATTTTTAAAAATCTATTGCTTTTCTCAGTTGCTTAGAAAGCATATCTAATTCTTTGTATTTTAACCTCTCTAGAACAGAGCCAGAGTGAAACAACTATTTTTAAAGATTGAGCTGTGCCTTTTAAATGGCTTGGTTGACGTCCAAGGCCTGGCCACCTCTCTACACTTTTGAATGTGCCCATATCTGGAAATAGGGTCTTTGCAGATGTACTTAATTATGTTACCATGCGGCCACAGTGGAGTTGGGTGGGTACTTGATAAATCGTTTCTTTTAGAAAGATCAGCACAAAGCTGGTCTCTCTGAGTGGGAGGTTAAAGATGTCTCCAATGTCCAGCTGTTCCAGACGGCTGTGCCACTCTGCCAGCCCTAACCGCAGCTCCTCTCCCAGCCCTCAGACCCTCCATCCAGTCTAGATTTGGTAACTCACTGCAACGTCTCACAGAGCACATGAACCCTCAAGGAAGTGGCTCCTGAGTTTGTGGAGACTGGCAAGTCCCAAATCAGGCGGAGTCAGGGCTCCTGCTACCTACCTTCCACAAACCAGGTCTCTTGAACTTTAAGCTTTCGTGAACTACAAACAAAGAAGTAGAAGGGCAATGATTCATTTCTCTCATAGAGTTTTCAGGCACCTATCTGATAACAACTTGATTTTGGATTTCTAATCTCCAGAATGAAGAGAGAATAAATCGCTGTCAAGCCACCCAGTTTGTGGTACTTTGTTATAGCAGCCCTGAGAACCAGTACAAATTCCATTTCTATTGGTTTTGCTCTTGAGGAAAAAACAAGCTCACTGCCAGGAAGTGACTCACAGTGACCCTATAGCACAGGGTAGACCTAGCCCTGTGCGTTTCCAAGATTGTAACTCTTTATGGGAGTAGAAATCCTCATCTTTCTCCAGAGGAGCTGCTGGTGGTTTCAAACTGCTGACCTTGTAGCTAGCAGCCCAACATGTAACCGCTATGCCATGGGGGCTCCTTGCTAGAAGAAAAAGAGACCCCCAATTCAAATATAATTTAAAGATGCGCATTTATTAAGGATGAAGAGAATGATGCAGGAGACAGTCATGACAAGGTCATAACGGTGTCCCAGGGTTCTCAGTCACTTGACGACTTAAATCGGACAAGGAGAGCAAAGGAAACTGTCACAAAATCATGACTGCAGGTAGACCAATTCATCGCAGTTGCAGGAGGGACCGCAGAAGCAGGAAGATAAAAAAAGCTAACAAGATTGTTGAGTGCCTGTTGACCAAGGCGGTCGAGGTAGGCATGACTCATGATGATGCATATGACCCCAATTTCCACCAAGAGCATACCTAGTTAGGTCTCTGAGGACAAGGATGCCCCTTCCTGTGCTGACCAGGGGCGTGGTAGTAATCCACTTTCAAACCTTCTGCCTGATGCCAAACTTTTCACATTGCCAGTCAATAGTCAATGGAGGCTGAATATATATGGAGACTCAAAACTGGATGTAGGGCTACCACTTTAAACCGTAGCCTTCTGTAAGCCTTATGCTCATAATTTAAACTCTAATATGGTTTGTAACAGGCTTTACTTTCCAATCAGATAATAACAATAAACATTAACCAGTGTCTAATTTATCAAGCACTGCAGTTCATAACCTTGGCTGTTCACAGGAAGTAACGGGGGGG